>NC_056736.1:798522097-798709597 GCF_019279795.1 Protopterus annectens | reverse complement strand
CTGCTGTTGATCTCCTTGTCAGATGATGGTATGCTATTTTCCAGCCCTTGTCTTCATTGGTTATAAGATCAACATCTGCATATAACATGGTTTGAATTTTGGGCAGTTCAACAGTAAATAGTTAAAAACATATGAAAAGTAAGGGTCCAATCAATGATATAATATTTGGAGTAATCAGGTGGGTATAGGTGAAAGCAGAGTAGTGACTCCCACTGCTAATCCTACGATGTGTTTTAGTTAGTTATCTGAAGTCTGTTAGATCTCTGAGGAGTAGTGAATGAATGAGTGGAAGATATAGTCAGATAATGATGTCATCAAGTATTTCACAAAGGAGTTGTTTTGAGGCAATGCTTTTTGATGTTTCAGAGAGTCAGCTGAGTATGGAGATGGACATGTGTTTACTCATGTTATGATAGCCACCAAGTCTGAATATGAGGATTTCAAAGGTTGTGTCCAGGACTTTGGAACATAGAGTCTGATTAGTAATGAGTTATAGACACAAACTAATTGTGTAACAGGGTTATATTACTGACATTAATGGTTTTGAGTCAGAGGAAAGCCATGGTGGTGCAGCGGTAGCGTTGTTGCCTCACAGCAAGAGGTTCTCCCGTTCAATTCTCGGCTGGAGCGCCTTTTGGGTGGAGTCTGTATGTCCTCCCTGTGGTTGAGTGGCATTCAAAAGACATGCATGAATGGGTGTGCCTTTGTTGAAGGTTGGGCATTGGGTTGGCACCATAAAAATCAATTGCCAATCATTAGCGGACTGGAGTTCTGCTGTGGCGACACCTAACCGGGAAAAGCTGAAAGAAGAATGGTTCTGAGTCAGAAACAGTCTAAGGCTGCTGATCTGTTATTAGACAGTTATTTTACTGTTGTTCTGGCTTCTTTGGTTGAGATCCATGGAAGAAGAAAGACAAAAAAGTTAAAACCAAGATGAGAGTCACTTTTTAGAAAGTAGTTTGGATGAGGAGTTGAGAAAGCTTTGGCTTGACTATAAAATTGCACTGAAAATATTTGCAATAGGCCTTTGAATATATTCTACACCAGATATCATAACATAATGTAAACATATAGATAGTGCTTTAAAAACCATTGAAGTGTCAGACAATACTGGTCAAATTATTTTATAATACTGAAGTTAGTTCTTTGGGTTAGCTGTTGCATCTTTTGTGGCAGGTGAGAAAATATTATGTTGGAGACGATCATAGGCAGAATTAGGAACATGATGTTTATCTCTTGCCATTATGTCTTGTTTTTCATCTTTGTTATTTAAGAATGTGGCTTGCCATTAGTTCTACATTTTCCTCAGAAGGGGCATTTTACCTTTTTGCATAATTTGGTTTAATAAACTCTACAGTCTTTCAAGGAAAATTCCAAAAGCAAGTATGAAATTTATTGTAAAACTTCTAGATTTTTCTTTCTTCTAATTAATAAAGAAGATAAGTTGATTTGTAGCCCAGTTTGTGGATTACACAGATCCAAGTACAAACAGTCCATTCACCTCGTTAACAAATAATTTAAGAAATAAAAGTAATGGATGGCAAGACATGGTATTTATTTGTACTTCTACAGGGAATAAAAGTAATAGCACAGTCTAACAGGCTGCGATTGTCTGAGATTATTTTTGATCGGGTATGGTCTGATAAAAGCTGAATTAAAGTGTGATTTTTCAGAAAGCTCTGAAGTGGAAGTGTATGGGTAGTTTAGTCAGGACTGCAATGACTTAAAATTGGAAAATTCTGTTTTTTTTTTTTTAATATAATATGGTCTTAAAGTACAAGTGGTCATGGTGCTGATAAAATTAAATGGTCATACAGCTGATAGTTTTAAGAGAATATTAAGGCCTCAGCATCCACATTGCAGAACATCAACTGGAAATGTGCAGCATCTGCAGCATGTAACTGCAATGAGGTTTTGACAGAAACAATTACAAAAGAAAAGACCAGCCCTGGATTTACTATTCCTCCATGCAGGACTAGCTTAGTCCTGCATGGAGCTGGCTGTTTAGGAGCAGGACGGCAGCTTGCCATGCATAGTAATGAGGAGTGCTGCCTGAGCTCCTAACCTTACATGGAGCATGTAAGTGTGCAGGGGGCACGTCTGAGAGCAGAGCACTCAGAATATACACACCCCCGCAGTGAAGGACAGCAGAAAGGGGTAAGAAATTTGTGAGATGGCTAATAGGTGTCCACATATCCTCACCAACAGCCCCCCTCATGTACAACTGCAAAAGTATACAGAAATAAAATGAACAAACCAGTGTATTTTTTTTTAAATCTGATGAAAGCTAACCGTAGGTGCGTGGGTGTGCCCATCGCTTAGTTACGGTTAATTCAGCTTAAAGGGCTGAAGAGGATAACAAGGAAAATATATGCAAATGACCCAGCATAGCAATTGTGTAGTGGGCAGAGCATTCACCTTACGAGCAGGCATTCCAGGTTCGTGTCCTACTGCAGCACATTCCATTTTCCATGGCAAAGCAGGTTATGACTAATATTTATGTTGTATAACCCACTAAATAACATACATTTATGAAAAGGAGTACTGCAGTAAATTCACATGTGAAGTGTCAGTATCATAATGAATAAAGCACTAGTAAGCAGGTTTAAGCACCAATAAGCAGTAGTAAGTATATTTAAGCACTAGTAAGTGGGTTTAAGCCTTTTTGCGTGGGGGTAAGCAATGTGCACACAGGTTAAGCAATCCTGAAGCTAACTCTTCAACAAAATAAACAGCCACACAGGTCTTGAAACCAGGACCTTATACATCATAGTCACAGTAGTGAACCACTAAGCCATCACAGAAATACAGAAGAATGCGGTATCAGCAAACAAGTCTTCACCATAGTAAAATCAAACTGAACCTGTGAAAAGAATCAGTATACAGTCATATGTGCCTTAACCCACTACATAATATAAATATGTGAACTGGAGTACAGCAGTAAGCCCAGAAGTTAGGTATAATTGTAATAGAGTGTTGAAGTCCCCAATAAAACACAAGGACCCCATACAGTGTACGTACACATGAATCATGGATACCAGGCATACATATAAGGTGTAATAAATAATAAATCAATGCCAAAAAGGAATTATAATGCAAAGTCTAATGTAAGCAACACTAAGCATTGCACAGGCCAGCTTAGGAGGTGTAAGCAACATGCAGGTTAGCTAACTCAGTGTGCCCAGAGGTATACCCCTTTAAACAATGCCAACCCTAGGTAAGCAGGTTTGCCCATGGCCTAGCCTTTTCAAAACCAGCCAATCACAGAAAAGTGCAGGAAATTGGCCCTACTTAAACCCAAGACGTGGAAATACATCTCTTAACTGGTTGTAGCTTCCCCTTGCAGGCACCATGTCAGGAATGGAAGAAGGTGTGCACTTTTGGGCGCAGTACTGGTGCATCCAAGGAGTCCAGAGTCATGGCAGGACTCCTTGTCAAAGACCATGATCAGAGCCTACTGCAGGGACAGTAGGAGGGCTCCCAATATAAGGCAGAGGCCTGGGACCATCTTGCCCATGACTTCACCAGTTCCACTGGCATACTCCGAACTGGTGAGCAGTTCAGGCATCACTATGCCGACCTGAAGCGGTGTAAGGGAAACCTCTTGGAGCAGTGGATCCAAGAGTCTAGAGCAGCAGGGGATGTTCCAGTTGTGTGTAAGTATCACCTCACTATGTGTGTAATAATTACCAGCTCATGTATATCATGGATAGGTATGGCTAAATATTCCTCTTATGTCCCCCTCAGCTGCAATCGAGGGGCCATGAACAAGGAAGCCCAAGTCAGTCACCTAGTGAGGGTGTGATGCGAGGCAGGTCAGTAATACTCATGCATTTACTGCAACAGGAAATAAAACTAAACATAGTAGCAAATCAATTGCCTATATAAAACCTGTATTCTTCAAGGCAAGTACTGCATACACTGGAGAATATGGCAGGAAGAGTCTCATATAGTTCATATATAAATAAAAGCATAATAGCCTGACAATAAAGGTCTAACTGCTGGACTGCATGTGAATACTCTGGTATCATATGGTAATATAGATTTGCAATCATGTAATAGCACTGTTTCATTAAGCACTGTTACCCACACAGTGCACCATAAATTGAATGTGTAGGAATGCCTGTATACGACTGGTGTAATCCCCAGAGGCCATTTAGTACAACTGAGAGGCACATAGCCAGAAGACAGGGAAAATACAGACAACAAAACCCAAATAGCGCATGCAACTGAGATGTGAACTGTTGTTTTTTTGGCACACATGCAGTGGTACGAATCCTGCCAGTGGTAGTAGTCTGCATACAGAATCATACCCCACAACTGTACAGATATGTCCAGAATGTCCAGTAAAGTGGCCCATATCTGTTTCCAATCAACCTGTCCCCCTGGGAAATCAGCAGGATGATCCCAGACGTATAGGCAGCAAACAGGAAATACATCCGATTGAGACACATCTATGAGAACAAAGCTAGCACACTAGCAACTCCCCAAAACCTTATGAGACTAAGAAGACACGTATGTCCCATTTACACCCCAACTTGTCAAGCTGTGGCCAGAGTGTGTACAGTAACAGATTGAGATGTATGTACATAATAGTAATGTGGAATCTGGTACTGTGTGTGGGAACATTCAGGTAGTGCTAACAAACATTTTTCCCACAGGTTTGCCAGAAATACAAGAATGATACCCTATACCGGTACTGTTTACATTGGTATGGTATGGTATGGCATTGCGACTGATGCAGTTGCTGTGAATAATGAGGTATTACACATCACTGTCGCTCACACTGTCCTACAAAATATTACTGTCTAGGAGATCTGTATAAGAGTGTTGTAATGCAAGTTTAGAATGCAAAAGCACAAGGGATTAATAAGACAGAAAGCAGATAGGAGATATACAGCAATATCTATATAGCAAGCACAACTGTGATGGACAGTGTTTAAGTTATATCAGACACAGCCATGGTCTGAATCTTGGGAGTGGATGTAGGCTGCATACAGAATCATACCCCACAATTGTACAGATGAGGCCAGAATGTCCAGTATATGGGCCCATATCTTCTGCCTGTCCCCCTGTCCCCTTGGTAAGTCTGTGGGATGATCCCAGATGTTTAGCAAGCAAACAGGGAATACAAGTGATTGTCAATCATCTATGAGAACAAACCTGTCACTGTAGTGACCCCCAAAACTGTTAGGAGAGTAATATGCCAAGTATGTCCTGTCTACACCCCCATGTTGTCAATCTGTGACCAGACTGTGTACAGTAACAGAGTGAGATGTATGTGCATAATACTAATGTGTAATCTGGAAGTTTGTGTGGCAACAGTCAGGTAGTGTTAACAAACATTGCTCCCACAGGTACGTCAGATACAAACACTGTGCTGAGAAATAAAGACCATTATAACCTGTACTGGTACTGTTCACTCTGGTAATGTAGGGAGTTTTGAGTGTTGCAGTTTCTCTGAATAATAAAGTATCACTGATCACTGTCACCCACACTGTGCTACATAATATAATTGTGTAGGAAAGCATGTATATGTGTGTGTCAGGTCACTAAATGTTGAAAAGGGCAATATTCTAGATATGTCCCAGCACACCTGCATGTGGTCAACACATGGCCAGAGTCTGTGCAGAAAGAGTTGGATAGCTATGTGCACAACATCAACCTGGAGTCTGGGAGTATGTGTAGAAACAGTTAGTTAGTGTTAACAAACATTCCCTTCACAGGTATACCAGGTAAGAGGTGTATACTGCAGGTAAAATCAGTTCATGTCTAACGATGATGACAACGAAATCACTGTCCAAACTAAGGCTATAGGGTAGTGTAGAAAGACTTGTAAGGTACATATACAGCACTGACTAGGAAAGTAATGTGGACTACAGGAATATACTAGTTGTTGATTGACACCCCCCCACCATATCTCCAACAATAATCAACATACCCACCCCAACTGGTATGTAATGACACCTATGTTCTGATAATGTCCAATTGTTTGATAAATATTTTAATTGCTCCCATGCATGTGCTATATTGAATTATTCTAACATTGGTGGCATGGTGCCATCAATGTACCTCATGCTGTTCTTATTACCACTGTGGTCCCATATATGCATGTGTTCTGTTTGCTATGCAACTGTTCCGTATCTGGTGTCTTGGGTTAATGGGAATATCTATGCATGCTGTTATACCTAACCCTGGAATGTGCTGACTATTACTAACCCACATATGATGAAATCTAAACAATATAGCACATTTGGGAAGGCCGGTCCCAGTGGACCCACCTGTCCCACCTCAGCTGGCCGTGGCACTGGGCACCAACATGTCTGGGACCCAACCCGGGACCTCCCTGTCCGTTGGTCCTGCACCACCTTCGGATGGAACTGCCTCAGGGGATGGGGCTCGCCCCCCCCAAGGAGTGGGCCTGTCATCCGTCGCCAGGTTGGGGTCGTGGTGTGTAGAGAGATCAACCAGCAGCTTGGTGATCTTCTATGCCAGCTCAAGGGCCATGTGTCACAACTAGAGTGTCAGTCTGGCTCTGCGACTCAGCCCTCAGCACAGTCACCATCGAGGCTGTGAAGGTGCAGTGGTGACTGCCCATGGGTGGGGACCTCAGTCCCAGTGTTTCCACTAGGGGGCTCATGGGCTTCCGATTTCCTATCACCCCCATTAAGGTGTTTATCACCACATTGCCCCTGTATGCGTCTTGTTTGTCTTGTCTGTTAACCTACCCAACCTACCTCGCCAAATATACCTACTACCCCTCCTCAACATCCCACTCTCACCTAATAAAAAGGGGGGCAATCTGTTCCCCCCAAAAAATCTCACCCAATACATAGCTGTCTATTTTGCATGTGTCCACTGGACACATGTAATGCAGTCTAATTGGCATCACAACTTATTATTGTTGTCCTCACCCCCTCCCAGGGGTTTGAGTGTCCAAATCTACCTCCACATTCAGTGTATATGCTGTTGCTGTAGAAGAAATGGGCAGCCATGGGCCTTCCCTACACCCTTACTGCACATTCCTGGCTATTTTCCCTTCTGTCTTTCCCTCTTTGTGCCCCTTTTTTCACCACTTTCTTATTAACCCCTTTTTCTTTTCTTTTAAAGAAATTAGAACAGGGGGAAGTAGGAGTAAGCACTTTTAAGCAGTAGTAAGCACTGGTTAAGCAAATTAGAAACTGAGTATAAGAAACTGTAACTGGAAGTTAGCAGTGCTTACCCGCACAAAACCGCTTACAACTGCTCAAAAGTGCCTTAATCACTCTGTATCCAAAGGCCCTTGTTCTGCACAGCAACAAAATAAACAGCTTCTGCAAGGCTCGAACCCAGGATGCTACCTACCATTGACAAAGTGATTCACCACTAAACCATGTCAGATATACATAACCCTCATGTATTCACAAACATATCATCCAGCCCAATCATTCAACAGTACAGAGAATGTATTCCAACATGAAGATGTATGTGTGTGTGTAAATATATTAATATCTAAACATATACAACATATCTATGTCTATATCTATATATATATATATATATATATATATATATATATATATATATATATATATAAACATATATACATACAAATGCCTACATCTATAGATATATATGTCTACATCTATATGTCTAAATATATACAGCAAGTTATATATATGTAAGCAGATATATATATATATATATATATATATATATATATATATATATATATATATATATATATATATATATATATATATATATATATATATATATATATATATATATATATATATATATATATATATATATATATATATATATATATATATATATATATATATATATATATATATATATATATATATAGGTATATACAGACATGCATCTGTAGATAACAATGGGAAAATAACAAAAATATATATGTCCACATGCACCGTTAATGAGGTTGAAAGGCCCCAAACAATATACATCTTGTACGAATAAGTATACCCCCCACAGCCAGATATGTCCACCCTGCAATACACTGCCAAGTGTTGCAGATCCCATAACCAGGACCTGACATGACATGGGCACAAGATGTTAACAGTACTACATCCCACTATATGATGTCAAGCTGCTATCAGTAACATATCATGCAGTACAGTCTGGCTGCCATAGGTAATGTACAATGTGGAAGCTATCAACATCCCTATACACAGACACATATATGCAGATACAGATATATATATATATATATATGTGACTACACATACACATGCAGAGATATGTATAGTAAGATACATATGTAGAAGGTGCACACAATATGGAACAGCCACTATGCCTACAGTTAACACCTTAACAACTGGACACTGTATGAGCCACCCATACAAATGACAATCATTGCCTGCAACATATACCCACAGAGCGGTCATAGGATATAACACCACACACAGGTTTGCATAAATGGAAAACCTCTATTTGTGTAC
Source organism: Protopterus annectens (assembly GCF_019279795.1). NCBI lineage: Eukaryota > Metazoa > Chordata > Ceratodontiformes > Protopteridae > Protopterus > Protopterus annectens. The sequence continues at coordinate 798,701,147 of NC_056736.1, read as the reverse complement.
TATTACAGTTGTATATGCCATGTCATATAGCTGTTCAGACACTGACATCCATATAAACAGAGTAATGCAACTGTGAAACAGTTATACTAATACAGTAGTCTGGAAAGGTTTACAACTGTTGCTGTCCAGACTGAGCCCTTCAAATAGTACAATAGTAAAGACAGACTGGGCCACAGGATACCAAACGATCAACAGTAAGTGATGCAGGTGTATATTTCAGCAGCCTCTATCTACACTCTGTACACAATCACTAGGTGTTAAAGACCTCAGTTGACACAATGGGATATAACTGTTGCATAACAAGGCATAACTGACACCATCACAAGCACACTGACAAACAGAACAGTCTATATGGCAGGAGGCAGTAGGCCTGCATTAACCCAATTTATGTAATTAATTTAAATATAGGTGAATTGTATGGTAATGTACATCCAGATACCTTAAGGCAACTCACCCCTGATACCACCACATGTTGTAACAGCCGAGGTTATTTATGGTGCATCCCCCCCTAGACTCAATAATACAGGGTCATATACCCCTGTTACATACACTGGCCACTGGAGTGCATAAGGGCACACATGTATTGTGTAGGTAAAGCCTACACATATATGGCCCCAGCCCCACCATATGTGTGGGGGATACAACAGCAGTGGACTGATGGCAGGAATGGCAGCGTGATATACTCACAGCCTATCTGTATATGTGTAGACATATATTGCTCTGTATACATATATATCTGAGTGTTTATATGTGTACATATATATTTATATATATATATATATATATATATATATATATATATATATATATATATATATACATACCCATCTATATATGTTGATATGCATATGTGTATATATCTATATAGATATCTGGAAAATTATGTATACATATATTTTCACCATATGTCCTGAACATGGAGTGTAGCCCTACCTCAGCCCCTATAGTCCCAACTCCGAAGTGCAAGGGGATGTCAGGTGTGGATAGCAGGTATATTTGTAGACTATTGCTACTGTATTAGGCATTGTCTTCACAGACATGGTGTGTGTGGGAGGTCACATCTGCTTTTAAAATATACGCCATTGGCTAATAACATGCATCCTAAGGACATCATAGTACAGTACCGCTGCTAGCACGTAATGCTCCTGTGGACTACAACAGAGATATTGGCTAATATATGTGGACATTCTGGCATACTCTGGACAGTCCAGAGGTGTACACAGAACCCCTTAGTGCAAGACATGTGGACCAAGCCTGAAAATGTGTATGTTAACAACCATGTAGATAGGTATAACACGTAACGACTGTTATACATTTGCCCCCATAGATTATGCATTCACACACCGCTGTCTGTCCTGACACATAATAACCACTGGTACAGAGGTGCCATGGCCACATACTACCCACTAGATATTGACATTCATTTGTGCAGCATACCACTGCTCTATATGACATACATGACTGTTAAGGGAGGACAGGCAGCAGTACATCTGGCAAGTATCTGGGCATGACATCTCACTGGGTACATACACTAAGCTGCTAGGCATGTAACAAAGCACTGTGCAGGCTACAGGCAGACTGGCTCAACACTGGCCTACATGTCCTATGGGGGATTGCACATGTACCTGCATATATAGCAGGCTCTACAGGCATGTCACAGCACAGAGTACAATACATCAGTATATGGACAATTTGTTCAACACCATCCTCATATGTGCCACTCACACACTAACCCTACATATACTGGGCTTCTACACATGTGGTTTGATGCCTGTCCATTGTATGGGACATGTGTGTGTATGGCCCTACAAACATGTAAGCCAATAGGGTAACATACAGTGGGGCAGCATGTAACATCAGAAAGAACGGGACCAAGAACAATGACATCTACCACAGTCTATACACAGGCCAAAGTACATATTATCAATACACACACTGTCGACATTCACCTTATGTACACAGACCTCAGTACTGTACACACAGCCACAGAATGTCCAGGTGATGTCACCAGATAGTACCCCTACTATACATAACATGTGTAGCAGTCTGATATCTCACTGGCTTATTATCAGTTATGATGTCACTAATTATGGTGTACAGCACATATGAACCTCTTACTGCATGACATATGTACAAAGGTTGACAGAGTTGTGGCTGGAGGCACATACACAGGGCCAATATTGACATGTTGTTGTGATAACCTCATACATTTACTGTTGTAACAAGGTTTGTTGCAACATATGTCCTATGAGGGATATGAAGTCAGTAACTCTCATGGCTGTCACCATCTACAGACTGCAATCCTCACACTATCTTCTGCAGTCCACAGATAGGTGATCTGTGGGTAACACATGAAACAAAAGGCACCACACACTGCCCAGTCTCCAGATGACCCTACAGATGGGGTTCCCTCGTAAACATAGCACTGATATGGCAGTTATTAAAACATGTAGGACAGCCATATCCACACACACCCTGTTAAAACAACATTACTCCAAATGCAGTATAGCAGCACTTACAGTCTGTAGTCAGGTCAAGCACACTCCCCTCCTGTGTGTTGCCATGTTTCTACAGTGCATGTTGTTAGAGGTAAATCCCCAATCCATCTGAGATGCTGTTTGCCAAACAACAGAACGAGTTCCTGCTCACAGTGAACAAAAAGGCCCAACACCAACATGATGTTCCTAGATATTGGATGGGTTTCCATGCAATTGGCAATGGGAATGTTATCATAGATGTTCCACATGCAGTCAGCTAAAGGAGGGCTGCAATTCATCTAGAGGCCATCAGCTGATCATGAGCATCAATTAAAATACACATGCTGCTGCCTAAGCAAAGCAGGTGTAGGTCTCCACAACCACCAGAGAGGGAGTGAGAGAGGCAGAGAGAGGCAAAGTAAAGTCAAGGAGGGGTGGGAGAGTAAAACTTAAGCATGTTTATGACACACACCTACCAGCACAGGGTATCAAACCCCTGATGACTATGTAGTGATATCATATTTCTATGCAGTTATTGGATGCGCCACATAGGTTACATGTTGAGGAGCCCTTGAAACGTATATGTGATGGTGAGTGGTATCTGCGACAGGGATATGGTAGCTATATGGTAGGTGTAGTAAATGTGCCTGTCCGCATGAACAGGTGCCAGTATCAACACAGCCACACTCTCACAGAGATGCACACACATGAAAACACATGGCAGGGCAAGGAATACAACTCATCACTAGTGAGATCGCCACAACACATTACTGTGCAGGTATCACATGCACCACAGGAGTCATACAGAGGTTATATGGGCAAAGGGTATGTGGAGGTGTCTCACATTGGACAGCATACTTTCAGTATGCCAGTGGGGGCTGTAGTGAGTGTTAATGTGATCATACGCATCATACAAAACACAAACACACACCACACACACACACACACACACACACACACACACACACACACACACACACACACACACACACAGACACACACACACACACACACATGCACACACACATGCACATTTGAATTGCAGTGAGTGTGGCTAGGCTAAAATGCATTGCTCCCTACACAGACATTGAAACACACACAAAACATCCACAACTGCCATGTGTAGGAATTGAACCTCTACCAGGGTTCTATATCACACTACACCATGAAGCTGTTATAGGACACACCACAGTTACTACTGGCATACTGCTTACACAAAGGTGTATTTCACAATGAATGACATCAGCAGGATTGCCAAAGTAGGGCATTTGAATTGTAGTGAGTGGGGCTAGGCTAAAATGCATTGCTCCCTACACAGACATTGAAACACACGCAGAACATCCACAACTGTCATGTGTGGGAATAGAATCCCTACCAGAGTTCTATATCACACTACATCATGAAGCTGTTATAGGACACATCACAGGGATTACTGGAGTATTCCTTCCCCAAAGGTGTATTTTACAATGAATGACATCAGCAGGATCACCAAATTAGGACATTTAAATTGTAGAGAGTGTGGCTAGGCTCAAATGCATTGCTCCCTGCTCAGGCAGAGAGACACACATACACACAAAAGGTCTGGGATTAGAACCCCTACATAACTAGTTTATCACACAACAGCAGTATGCAGTTATAGGAAGTGCCAAGAAGATTACTGGCCTCCACCTTTTACAAGGGTGTATTTCAAAGTGGATGACCTCAGCAGGCTTGTCATAGTACGACTATGGGGAGGGCAGTGTGTGTGCATGGACCATAACCCATTCATCTAGAGGTTCACACACCACATGCAGGCACACGCAGGGTTATATTCCACAGGTACGTGTATACAGCTGATAGATGACTACTTCCTTGTACAGTCATGTTGCACAGCTAGCATTTGCACCACATAGTCCGTAATGCTGACAGATACCAGTGGCTAAGGTCTACAGTGAGTGACATCTGAATCTCATGTGGTTGTAGCCATTTGGCTATGTGCTGGGTGGGATAGGCCTCATGATGGATGACCCCTTGTGACAGTCACTCTCTTCCACACATCTGTGTATGCCTACTTTTGGCTTATTATAGTGTGTTGTTCTTGGATATATGCCTGTATTCCTATCCGGTGTGTGTGTGTGCAAAGTATGAGTGCTACATACTGTGGACTGTCTGCACTAACATCTGCAACTGCCTGACATGACTGGTCCACTGTTGTTTGCAGACATGGCCTTCAGTGTGTAAGCATGCCCAGTATGACCTTTCAGTATGTTGTTGGCTGACATTGCCTTCATTTCTCTAAGTGTGTGAGCATGCCCAGTATGCCCTTCTGTACTGAATGTGTGGATCAATTCCAGGTAGTTTGTACTGCAGTGCAGACCTTTGTGTTATACACCTACAGATAGCATACTGTTTCTGCAGGGTATCCGTCGATCATTTGTCAATATGGGGACAAACTGCGCAGGGGATAGTGTGTACTGTAGGTGATTGTGTCTGTGCTGCTTCAGATGCATGGTACGGCTCTTAGCAGAGATATTCAGACATGTGTACTGTTATACACAGTGATGTTTTCGGTCCTCATGTACTGTTAGGTGGTCATTCTTGCTCACATTGATGACTTGGGGGATGAGGGGGACTGTAGCTGTGTCTGGGATTGTGGGCAGTCACCTATGTATTCATGGTAAGTTATGGCATTCTGGAGGGGAAGCTGCAGGCACTAGGTGCTGGGTTTGTGTATCCAGTTCAGTACCTTGGTACAGTGCTGGCAGAGGATCCCATACTTGTCCGCCCATCAACATGACAGTATGGCCTTATCTTGCTGTTGCTGTAGCAATGTCTCACAGCTGTACAGATTTGCACAGGTAAGCCAGAAGCAGGGGCCGTGGGTCAGGATATTTACCCTATTGTGGTGCACGGGCAGGTGTATAGCCACCCATTTATGTGTTTGCAGCCAGGGATAGTGTGTGTACACATCTTGGTGTCGGACTCTGCACATTCCATGCTGCCCATGCTTCCACACCCCCCTCTGTTATTCTAACCTCTTCCATGCATTATGCATACATTCTCTGATACTTTCCCTAAGGGTACCACCACATGACATGTGTGTGTTAGTGTTGGTCCACAGTTCATGCAGTGGGACATTGTGGACATGTTACTGTGGTTTGTCCACATGGCCTTGCATATGGCGTATGTGGAGTGTGTTATGTTGTTATTTGGGTGTCCATGACATAACATGCATTGGCAGTACGTGTGAGACATGGGTCTTTGGCAGGTGCCTATGGGGCATTAGGTGTTGGTGCAGGCCAGATGTGGCAGGCCGTTGCATTCTGTCAGTCCTACAGTTCCAGACCACCATACAGTATATTCTCCTGGGGTGACAGGGTAGGTGTGATAGTTGTTCATGCCAATGCCTTCTATCAGTCTTGATCAGGTGGTGTGGATGCTGGCAGGGTGCTACCTACACCTAGGGACACACCCGCATGGGACATCTGCACTGCATGCTGCAGTCTTCCGCTATTTCCATATACAGGTGGGGTCTTACTGTACCCATTCCCCACAGCAGGGATATTGTCAGAGAGGTGCCCATGGGTGGTGTTTGTGTGGCTCGGTGCATGTGTGCTATGAACACTACTTGCATCTGATACACAGATGTGCATGGGGCATTACAGTTATGTTGGCATGTGAAGGTACAGCAACTGACTCCCAATACATTAGTCCTACCTCCTTTGTGATCTGCAGGTATTCAGGCAGACATCACTGGTATCCCCTACTACAGGTCCAATTACTGTGATGCATACCTATATGTACAAATCCAAGAGTGTCTCCATTTCACAGTGACACAATATATACTGTATGTCTGGGGTACTTTCCTCTATGTACTGCTTGTATATCTAACCCAACATTCATGCCATGTCAATCTTTCAGATGGTGACACATATTACCACCATACATTTACAATGGCTTACTGCTAGCATGTGTTATACTGGTGGAGACTGTCTTTGGAACTGCAGTCATGAGGGCCTGTCCCTGTCATCAGCATTAGTGGGCAATGGCCACCAGGTCTTACCTCAACATGCATACACACTGACCACTCTCACACATTATGAAACTCACACCATCCTAACACACACAGACCTGCATATTGTGCAAATGCTACAACCTATCCTGCTACTTTGTCCACCTCTGGGCATCTGTGCTCCACGTGTATTATACCTACTCATACATGTTACTACATTTTGACACAGGATTGGGGGGCATACCTGAGCGTCACTACATTTCTACACTGGATTGGAGGAAGGGGCAGACCTGTCTGTTTCCACATGTCTATATAGGCGTGGGGGGGGGGGCACACCTGACTGTTACTACATTTCTACATAGGATTGTGGGGGGACACACCTGATTGTTTCTATATTTCTACACCGGATTGGGGGTGCACACCTGACTGTTTCTACATGTCTACCTGGGAGTGGGGGGTACACCTGACTGTTGCTACATGTCTACATAGGGTTATGGGGGGGACACCTGACTATTTTTACATTTCTACACAGGATTGGGGGGGGGCACACCTGACTGTTACTACATTTCTACACAGGATTGGGGGGGGCACACCTGACTGTTTCTACATTCCTACACATGATTGGGGAGGCACACCTTACTGTTTCTACATGTCTACATAGGATGGGAGGGGCACACCTGGCACTTGCACACAGCTATGACTGTACTGGTATGTCAGGTACTCCATTTCATTCTGTATTCTAACCTATCATACTGTCTAGAGGCATATCAGAGTACTACAGGTCTTAGCTTTGGTTGCCCTACTATTATTGTCTGACTTCCTACCCTTCAGAACTGACATCCCACTGCCTGACCTGCTGTAGCCTGTCTGTGTAAGCCTGGGGGGGGGGGTTACCCATAGGCATCATTCAGAGGCATAGCACAGGCTCTGTTTGGTTTTGTCTACACCTGTCCTGCTGGCTGAGACTGTTGTTGGGTATGTGAACCTCCCTGACTGGCATGTGTGAGTCATATGGACACACATGTCATCCAGCACATTTCTTGCAATGGGTTTTGTCACCTTGTGTAGTACTGGCTACTATGGTGACTCCATTATGTGTTACAGATGTCATGGTGCCACTATGGGTGTCTACTATCTGCTGCCATAACATTCAGCCACCCAATTCCCCATGCATGCTCACATCCATACCATAGATACAGGTAACAGCACATTCTACTCCATTTGGCAATTGGTAGGTTGATTGACTTACCTTGATGGTGCGCCAGGATTGAGGATGCTGCTGGTGGGCTGCCTATGTTGGATGCACATAGTACACTCCCTATACATGGTTGAGCACAGTTAGTGTCATGTTTGACATCCCTTTTACTGTATGTACGAGTCAGAGAGAGGTGTCATTCCCTGTGTCCCTACTGTAAAAATGTATGTGCTATGCGTTGCCTCTTTGCCAAGCTCAGGGCATACTGGGCACACCTCCATCTGCCTACTGGGCAGGCTCAGATTGTTCCTCCTCTGAGTCACTCTGTGCCTGTGCAGGCCTTGGCATTGGTGGGGGGCTATGTGGCCCTGCCCCATGCTGTTCCTGCTGCAGCTGTTTCTGAAGGATCATATTGTGTAGCATGCACATACCATACCAATTTGAGTACATGTAGCTGGTGAGTACTGCAAGGCTCCACCAGATGTGTACAGGCACCGGAAATGTGACTTGAATATCCCAAACACATGCTCTATTATAAGTCTGGTGTGTGCGTGTGTCTTATTATGGCATTCTTGTTCAGGTGTGTGTGCATTTCTGATGGGTGTCATCAGCCACGCCTTCAGTGTGTAACCAGCATCCCCCACTAGTTGACTGTAGGGGATGTCTCCATTGGCAAATCTCTGGAACAGCTGCGTCAGATGCCAAATGTGGGAATTGTAATAGCTTCCAGGGCAGCCAGCACACACATTCATTATAATGCCCTGGGCATCACACAGGACCTGGCAGTTGATGAAGGGGAGGCCCCTGCGGTTGATGTAGGCCCTACCCTTATCACCAGGTGGTGCTTTGATGCATATGTGTGTGCAGTCTATAGCAGCCACTACCTCAGGGTATTCTGCTATTTGGTGGAAGAGACGCATATTGCCGGCCAACACCTCAAGGTATTGACAAAATATACATGCTCACTGGCATGTGCAGACATGGCATCCAGGAACTGGTGGAATACTCTGGATGCTGATGCCTGTGAGATCCCCATGATATCCCCAGTTGAGCTTTGGGAGGTACCTGTGGCTAGTGTTCCTAGGCCTACACATACCTTGGTATCCACTGGGATGGGTTCCCCTCAGTCTGTTCGGTGTGTCAGGCATGGCCGACACAGCTCGACAATTTGCTGTAGGAGGTTCATGTCCACCCTATAGCGCTCCACTATTTCCAGCCCATGTAGCCCTTGGTAGGTTACCCTGGGTCTGTACACTCTTCTCCGTCTCCTCACTGTGGGTTGATCAGCAGCATTCACATCCTCACGCCCTCAGCCTCTTGCACATGTTGTTCTATGTTGCCTGCTGCAGCCCCTATCATTTTGTAGTTTTGTTTGTTAAAAGTTCCCCACTTGTATACACCGGTGGTGTAGAGTATGGGAAAACCAGAGGGGAAGGTGCTTGCATAGTTTATAGTAGTGTTCTGGGCTGGGCTGGTCTGTTGCCTGTGTAATTGGTTGATTCTGATACATTTCACCTGCCAGCTTTGCTAGTTCTCCTTAATTTCCTTCCTACTGCTGTTTTCCCTTCCCATTGCCTTTCTGTTTAAGCCCGGGGGCACGCTGCACAAACAGAGTGCTCAAATGTGCACAGAGCTGCTATTTCGTGATTTAACTTTTTTTTTTCTTTTAAAACCCAGTGCGCAGTGTGCACACCCGCTTAGGCAATGTAAAGAATGCTAGGCAGACTCAGACACACCCCCTTGCTTAGCTGTGCTTAGCTTGGAGCAAACCTGAACCACAGGGCTCCAATCCACTTACAGTATGTCTGACACACACCCCCTATGATGTCAGCTAACTCCTAGGCGTACACCAAGCTATTCCTGCTCTTACACTGTTGGGACCTGACTAGCATGCTGGGGAAAACTGGGATTCACTATCATTCCCCTAATTTGCATAGGATTGCCTGCTAATGCATAGTTACATGTCTCACACTGAGCCTCCTCCCCCTAGCAACCACTACTCACTGGCCATGTTGTCTTCTGCCTGCCATTGACTTTAATGGCAGAATAGTGATTTTAGTTAGAATGCTTATTTTAGGTTTATTTTCTTATTTCCCCCCGATCCCATTTGCCCGCTTCTGCCCGATGCTTAAACAGCCGAGATTGGCTAAAAAAAAATAAAAGTTGATTTTTTTTTTATTTTTTAAGCTGTTTGCAGTGCTAATGGCCTTATACTTGGCCATTGGCATGCTTCCTGACTGATATGCAGCGTTTATTTGGAGCTGTCACGGCTCTGTTTTGGATTTTGCAGAAATGCCTGTGGGCCAAAACCAGTCTGTTTTTGTACATTAAAACTAGATATTTGCTCCAGTTGAATGCTGGCTGTTTTGTTTTTTTGATTATATATTATCCCTAATAAGAATAACAGGGATCATACCATAGATAATTTGAGGGGACCCGTGCATGTGACAAAGCATTCAGTAGCTGCCTCTGTCCATTAGTACTGGGGTATATTTTCTACTTCCCGTCCATAGATCTAAATTGCTCATGAAAATGGACTGGGATGAATTTGTTTTATGTGAATGGGAAATATTCTCCACAGTAGTGGTATCCTCTGTGACATATACCAGTCCCTTCAAACTGTTCTGTTGATGCTGCAGAAGTGGTTTAGACCCCTAGACCAAGTATTTCTAATGCCATTTGACTTGTTGATGTGCAGTAAATCCATCAGTAATGGGTTTGAGGATATCTTGTATGCCAGATACAGGTCATATCTTAGCAGTCTTTAGGATAACAAGTATAGTGACAGGCCTTTGAATCGTTAAATGTAGGACATGTTGTTTAGGTCTTGTATCCTTTAAGTAAGGTATCTGTGTGAGTGTTCAAGTTGTTGCATGTGTCTGGACAGACACATACCAAAGTGTGCATTATATTCAATGATGGGCCTAATGAGGAGACAATGACACCCCTAGATCTAGATACAATCCCTTTGTTTATAAGGTGTGCAATATAGAAGGACTTTCTTACGATGTCATGCTGGTCAAAACCTAGATCACTGGCCACAAAAGTTCCCAAGTCCCAAATGGATGGGTCAGCTCTTAAGGGCATATTGTCAATGTGGTAGTTCCCTGGGGTAGATGACTTCTCAAAGGATACAATAATGCATTTTTTGTCATTTAGTTTCAGACCATGATTTGGACACCATTAATTCATTTGAAACAAACCTTCCTGCAGGATGGCTAAGTCATTCAGGGAATTGGTGACTGCTCCTAGCTTACACTCATCTACAAACTCAGTCAGTCAGAGCCCTTTGGAAATGGCTTTTACTTCAGAAAAAGAGCTGACAAACAGGAGGCACTAGACAAATATAAGGCACATGCCAGTGCAGAAATGGATCAAATGGAAAGTGAGGCTGTGGATAACTAGAAACAGATCTTGATATCCTCTAGAATGATTTGTATAGATTTGGGTGATTAAAGAAATACTCAGTATCTAAGACTTTTCCCCACAGTAAAATTATATTTTTACTGATATGATGGATTTTTTTTATTAATTTGCATATTTATTTATTTATTGCTTTTGTTTACTGGGAAAGTCTGACTGGGCATTCAGTGGAAGCTTTGGTAGAAGTGTTCCATTACACAGAAATGTTGTGTTAAATATTAGATACTGGTTTTACAAACCATAAAGACTTAATGTGTTCATTACAGTATAAAGAAATGTGGGAAATAAACAAAACTCCACAAAATAATTGGCATATTTTATAAAACCACAGAGGGCTATGATCAGTATTTGGCAGTACCGTAAAATTTACCCATAAAAAGAATAGTGTTATAAAATTCAATTTGTGGGTAATGGGCATTTCTTGTGGTTCCTATAAATTTCGAAAGTGGGTGTAAAAAACAAGTGAATATACACCCTACACAGGAAGTATTCAATGATTACTGGAACAGTAGTATGCACTGGCCCAGGCCAAAATTCTAACACATTTAATGTAGGGGAAACATTTTTTTTCTTTCTTTCTTTATTTATTACATTTTGTTGTCTGGGTAAGGGGACTGGTCAACGAATCCTTTTTAGACACAACCCAGGACTGATGGGCAGAAACTATAGTACAGTGTCAAAGAATTCAGTCTGAGTAACCCATCTAGTATTTCCATGAAGTATGTATACTTATTACAACAAGTACCACAAGAAGGTCTGAACAAAGAAAATTACATGATTACATAGTAGTTTTAAAAAAACATTCTCAATAAGTACTTTGAACAGCAACTCTTAAAATGAGAAAAGTGAGGCTATTAGGAATGTCTGAGCAAGGAATACTCAAAATATAAGGATTCATTTAACACATGCACATTCAGGCACCGACACATTTAGCACTTCAGAGGCTGAGAGAGCACACTAAATTAATAAGGCCACTTTTGAATCTAGGTCGTTTGCAGCACTTTTCTTTATAACAGGAGCAAGCTGATTCAGGTAATCTTTTATCTTGCCTCTGTGGTACGTTCTTGTCTGATATCTGATGGGAGTGGGATCCAAACTGCTGGTACCTACTTTGAGAATGCCCTTTCATCTGCTGGTCTGTTGAGTTTTGGCCTGATGAGTGTGAGGTTCTCCTCATGTACATCTCTTAGTGCATGAATTTGTTGTCTGATTTGCAGTTTTGTTCCTAATGGCAGACTGTGCCCAAGCTTAATAGTTTTGTAGGTCTGTGTGGAAAACAGTATTGGCTTTCCATTAACATGTAACCATTTAACACTTTGTAGAATCCTGCAGTAATGGGATAGTTGATCTACAAGTAAACCAAATCTGCAGATGTTATTTATTACTGTTTGAATTTTGTGTGTGTGTTGTCACTACAGTGTAAGGTAGTTTGTGGAGACGATATTCTATTTTTGGAATTAGTACTTTCCTAGCTCTGGCAAGATGAGCAGTGGGAGCAAGAAGACATGAAAACCTGTAACATAGTTTAAGGGGCCCAATCAGAAGCTCAACTCTTCAGAAAGTCAAACCCCATATGGTCGAGCCAATATTATCGACTTTTCAAAAAGTCAACGTTTTTAAAAGGAGATTGTGGAACAGTGGGGATTGGGGAATTTACCCTTTTCCCCACTGTAGTGTCCCCCAACAGAAATGTAGATTTTTGTTGTTTTCTGCAGTTCAACTTTTCAAAAAGTTGATCATATGATCTTGACCATTTGAAATGCAATGTTTTGAAAAGTAGAGCTTCCGAATGGGATCCAGTTTAAGCAGTCCCAGCATTTTTTGCTAATGTTGTAAACATCATTTCAGGAAGGGGGAGATGAGCCTAAGGTTAATTCTACATATTTCTGATGTGTTACAGCTGGCAAGCATGAGCCATTTTAATTGGTTACATGTTACCTTATAAGTCTGAAAAACATTGATGAGTATACACAGTACTATAAATAGAGAAGAAAAGGTTTCTGTGCTCTACATTTACAGTTTTCATGAGTATAAATGTTTTATATATACATATATATATATACATATATATATATATATATATATATATATATGTATATATATATATGTATATATATATATATATATATATATATATATATATATATATATATATATATATATATATATATATATATATATATATGTGTGTGTGTGTGTGTGTATGTATTTATTGTCTGACAGAGGTTTAAGGAGCTGTTTCTGATCTGATTCCAGTGGTGAAAAGTTTGATTCCCTTAGCCTCCATTGCCTAATTGCGTGACTTAGAGTAAATCACTTAACCGGGCAACATTTCCAGGCTGAGTGTGAAAAAGCTCCATGGAGATCAGTGCTCTACCCTGGAAAACAAATACAAAAGAAAATAACTAAAATTAAAAATAAATAAACTCAGTTTTAGGTGTCAGGTAGAATTATCATAGATAAATGAAAGGGAGGCATAAGTGTACTACTAGAAGCATAAGAGCTTTAATGAATTATCACATTAGAACCAACAAAAGCAAAATATTTAAGTCAGACTACGTCTTTAAGACCTATGCTGTAAAACAGACCAATGACTTATAAACTATGATGGTAATTTAATACAGTAATATCACAGTGTAGAGTATATGCAGTCAACATTTAGCTGTGTTAACCTTTTATAATATTGAGTATGAAAGTACTTGAGATATTATACATCTGTGATATGAAGCTGAAAGAGGATTTTATGTTGTGAACTGTTATATATTTATTTATGGTTTTAATGCAGTGCTGTAAATACATGCCCCCGGATTCTGCAAGCCTTGCATGGCATGCTGGATTCGTGCAGGAGCTCTAGCAGGCAATATGTCTGCCATGCAATCCAGGAATAGCCTGCAGGGGTGTGCACAATTTGTTTAATGGGTTATAATTATTCTACTATGTTATGATATATAAGATGGGGAATGTACTGATGTGTTTTACATTGAAAAAGGCCTGTGGGCCAAAACCGGTCTGTTTTTGTACATTAAAACTAGATATTTGCTCCAGTTGAGTGCTGGCTGTTTTGTTTCTTGATATTGCCTTTTGAGCCTGTGCACCTGCCATCCTTGCAGAGGTTTTGGTTTGGGGAATTCGTTCGTTGCAGTCTGCTGGTGGCGTTTGCTGGAGCATCTACCTTTTTATCCAGATGGGGCTTTCTTCAAAGTTATTATTGGAATTATTTAAAACAAACCATAATTTTTCATCTATAGAAGATTTGTAAGAAGGTTTGGTGCTTCCTGTGTATTTGTGAACTTTCGTTGGTTCTGTTGGTGTCGCTAACAATGGAGGGCACCTTTTTCTAACATTTGGCTATGAAAGTTATTTGTTCTTATAACGGACAGAAGCATGATACTTATTTTTTTGGTATGGGACATTTTTTTCTCACTTGGGCAAGTAATATTATTTAGTCTGTGGGGCTTTATGACTGTTTGGACTGTCTCCGTTTGCTATGAATGCCATTTTCATAACATGTGTATGTGGTTCAACTGGAAAAGTTTGGTGCTAATATATTTCTTTGGAATATACTAGTTATTGTGGTGTTTAACACTACAAAACATATGTTTGGTACTCATTTTGTAAGCTGACTTTTGAAAAAGAACATCATTCTCATTGCATTTAAATATTTTCGCTATGCAGATGTGTGGTCTTTGTGAAAATAGTTTCTGGGCATAACATTAAGATTGTGTCCATGATAATTGTTTGTTTGGGAAACGGGGGTGGGGGGGCTCCCTGAAAGTTTTTTTATGTCAGCAATTTTTCTCCTTGCATAGGGGGAATGTAAGTGTTAAACATTGGTTCATGCCATAACAGAGGTGCTTTTGGAACATTTGTACTGTGAAATATAGTTTCGTTGAGACTGTTGGGCAAATTTAAGAAGGCCAGAAGAGGTGAATACCGTTGGTTCTTCGGAAGTTGTGAACGAGTGAACAGAAGAGGTGAATACCATCCTGTTAGCTTTAAATAAAAGCTCAATGGACTTTTGAATATACGGACATGAACTTTAAATGTTTTTCTTGAAAAAATGAATGTTTTTGAAAATTCAGGGAGCCTTATGTTATCATATAATCATTTTTCTGGACAAATGCTTTGATTAATATGTGCATTATCAATAACAGTTTGATACAAGTTATGTTTATTACATATGAAAGTAAATGAAAGTTTAGTATAAATGCTTTATCATTTTAAAGCAGGGACTGCATTAATATTTTCCATTGTTTGGTAGGATTTATATGTGGGCATAAGAGCATTTTTATGCATGTATAGTGAATTGGGAATGTTTGATTCAATTGGTGTATAAGTCAGTTTTTCAAGTATGGATTTAACAGCTATTTTAAAGGGGTTGTCAGTGGATAAGGAAGACATCCTGGTTTTTGGGATGGGGAATACAAATGTGATGAATAGTCAGACGGCCAATAATTCGGACCAGACTTTTATTATTTTGTTTGACCAGCTTATTAAACACATGAAAAATTTGAGATATTTTGTGTGGCATTTAAGAATCTTTAAGGCTTATTTAGACAAAGGGATCACTCCCATGGGCCTAAGAGTCTGTATTAAACCTTTAGTTAGTCAAGCGGATGATATGTTATTGTCATCTTGGGCAGATATTCAGCAAAAAATTTCTTTACAGTTTGTAAAAACCTTACATGATTTTTATGAACGAAAGATAGATTTATATATACCAGAAGTTGCTCTTATTTGTGAGAAAGTTAAATCTTTTGAGAGCTCTGTTATTTACAAAGAATGTTTCAATAAGTTGAGAGAAGAATTACTTCTTTTTGAACAAAGTTTAAAAGAAAGAAAGATAGGCAAGTTTAATAGAGACTCAAAGGACTACCAATTAGGTAAGCCCTTTGAGTTTATTAAAAACGTTAAACAAAGTAAGAATGTTAGATTTTCTCAGAAGGAATTTATGTTACTGGGCAGAAAAGTAAAATAAATAAGTCTATTTTGAAAAAATCTATGAGTGATACTTTAGGAGAAGACTCATCACATATGGATACAGAGGTGGATAGACAGCAAACGCCACCAGCTACCAAAAAGTCATGTATGGGAATGCAGGACAATTTGTTATTGAATTCTGGCACGGCACCTTTACCTTTAGCAAAAGAAGGAGGGGGGTAGGAAACATAAGTCCAAAAACAGGGATTGATGGATCTCTGGAAGCCATGTTGAACTTCCTGAAACCAAGATAGTGGCTTCCAGTAATGTGATTAATAGCTCTTCAGTGGCTTTGTCTGAATCTGAAAGTTTGTTGCTGAGCAAGGGCCTCAATTTTATTCAAGGGTATTTTGTCCCTGAGGATGTCTTTGTGGAAGATTTATATGCTTTTTGCAGACTGCTTAATTTGAAACTATATTTTCAGAATGGGGAATCTGTTAGTGATAATAGTGGCTTTAAGTTTAATACATCAACATTTATTCCACCTATGAATAAGAATGTAGAAGTATTTCAGAAATGTGTACTTAAGGAGTTACATTTTGGGCTAAATAGTCAACAATATGTTTCTCCTTCTAATTTATCTAATGAAGAAAGGAATGATTTGAGACAGCTGAAAAATAACGAAAATATAGTTATAGTTCAAGCTGATAAAGGTGGAGCAACTGTTATTATGGATAAATCTTTATATGTCACTGAAGCTAACAATCATCTGCAAGATAACAGATTCTATGCATGTATGACTTATGATCCCACTTCTGATTTCAAAATAGAAATTGACATGTTTCTAGAGTCTGCTGTTAGTGAGGGGATTATTGACAAATGTACAATGTTCCATCTGAAGGTTAAAAATCTGTCTTCTCAATATTTTTACCTTCTCCCTAATATTCACAAGGACATGTAGCAGTCACCGGGTAGATCGATTGTATCCGGTAAAGGTTCCCTAACTGAACCTCTGTCTGCCTATTTGACTGTTTATTTAAAGCCATTGTTATCAGGAGTGAGAGCCAGGATAAAAGACACTACTGAATTTTTGAATATTATTTCAGATGGCAATTAGATTCTAACTGGTTACTATGTACTTTAGACACTACATCTTTATATACTAGTATTCTTCATTGGGCTGGTTTGTGTGCTTTAGAATATTGACTAAACAGAATGTCCTTATATAACCCGGGCTTCAATACATTTTTGTTATGCTTGGCTGAGCATGTGTTATCTAAAAATAATTTTTTCTTCAATACCAAATGTTTTTTGCAATTGAGGGGTACAGTGATGGGTGCATCGTTTGCACCCATCTATGCTGACCTCTTTATGCGGTATTTGGAACAGATAATAATATATAATATACATTACAATATTTTTCATGGTGAGATTGATATCTGGCGTAGATTTTTGGATGACTGCTGGATGGTGTGGAAGTCAGATGCTGCATATTTACAGGAATTTGTTCAATAGTTGAATGAAAACAAATGGGGCATCAGGTTTACAGTAAATTATGATGCTACATCTATTTCTTTTTTAGATGTTAAAGTATCTAAAGAATCTGATGGAACTTTGTCTAGTACATTATATACAAAACCCCACCATTCCAACACTTTACTCCATGCATCCAGTTGTCATCCTAAGCACATTGCAGCAAACATACCTAAAACACAGTTTATGAGAATACATAGAATATGTTCCAATACTGTAGAATATATACATTGTGATAATGACCTTATAGGTCATTTTGTTGAACGAGGCTATTTATTGGCACAGGTAAGGCAGACTAGTAGGGAGGTACAATCATATTCAAGAAGAGAGCTTTTGAAATACAAAGATTGTGGCCCTTGTTCTAGCAACAAAATTAGATTCACTACCACCTATGGTAGGAACACTCATAGATTTTTAGATATGATACAACAACATTGGGACATTTTATTAACAGATGACAGGTTGTGTAAGTTGTTAGGTCAGAGATGCTCTTTTTCTTTTTGGAAAGGGAAAACTTTAAGTAGTTACTTTAGCCACTATAAACATTTTTTACAAACAAACAACTATAGATGGTATACAAGTGGTGGGTTGTTATTCCCGTGGCCAAACTATAGATGGTACACAAGTGGTTGGTTGTTATTCCCGTGGCCATTGCTCTTTTTGTACATTCATATGCTCAACAAAGGAATTTTCAAGTAAGAATACATCAAGGGTTTTTTTCTGTTAGAATGTTTGGCAATTGTAATAGCGACTGGGCTATATATCTGGCTATTTGCTCTTGCACAGCCTTTTATGTAGGTCAAACTTCCAGACCATTAAAATTGCAAATTTCTGAACATCTAAGTAGCATTAAAAATAAGTATCCATCCCCCACTCTGGAATCATAAATAAACTTATTAAGCTGGGCATTAATCCCTACGTCACTCGATGGGTTGCCAACTGGCTTACTGACAGAACCCACACTGTAAAAGTAGCCGACTCCAAATCCAGCTCCAGACAAATGACAAGTGGAGTACCTCAGGGTTCAGTCCTGGGACCTCTCTTGTTTGGCATCTACTTCTCTGAAGTACAGGCCAACACTAAGGGACTCTGGCTAACAAAGTTTGCAGATGACTGCAAACTAGGAGCCATTATTGAATCCCAAATGATGTGGATACTCTACAAAAGGGCCTTACAGAAACAGATGCTTGGTGCCAGAGCCATGGGCTCAAGCTCAATGCCAAAAAATGTATAGTTATCCCCTTTGGGAAAAAACATGTACCCATGAATTACCACATAGGTGGCAGTACACTAAACACCAAAAGTGTGATAAGAGACTTAGGGACACAGGTGGACAGTGGTCTCACCTTTGATAACCACATCGCCATAACAGTCAGAAAATCCTTCTATGTGGCACACCTCATCACTAAGGGCTTTTCATCCAGAAAAAAGGAGATCATTGTCCCACTGTACTCATCCCTCATTAGACCCATTATAGAATACAATGCCCCGTTTGGTATGTACCTCTCAAGACATTGGCAACAACTGGAAAGGCTGCAGAAATACCTCACTAAAAGAATCACAGGCCTAAAGCAGATGCCATATGCTGACCACCTTAAAAAACTCCAGCTATACTCTGTCGCATCTCATCTATTCAGAGACGATCTCTGCTTAACATACAAGGCCATGTCAAATCCAGAGCTGTTGGACATGCTACACTTAAAGCAATCCCAATCCCTCAGAACCACACGCTCCAGGGATCTAAACCTTGTCATCACACTAAATAAAACATGCTAGAGGGATAGGTTCCTGACCCAGAGACTCCCCAGACTCTGGAATAGACTGCCCATACATGTCAAGAAGAGCACCTCTTTGGCCCTCTTCAGAACGACCTTGATGATTGGATGGGAGAAAGCAAATTCACCCCGGGGATCACGTCAGTTACCCTGCTAGACAGGGGTCCAGGGAAGTAAATAGTGTGGGAAGAAATAGCCAGAGAATTGTTATGGCTAGGCTTGTATAGGCCCTAGGAATGATAGCCTAGTACCAACCTATGAACCAATGAACCTATATTCCCACTAAACCAATCTTGGATGCAAGGATATGAATGACGTGTTGCAGTGGGGTATATGGATACACAGAATAAAGTCAGAAACAAGTGAATAGAAAAAAATAAAAAAATGAAAGCTGGTGCAACAAGAAAGGAGGCAACGTGTCAGGTTATAATGTCCAAATAAAGCGCAATATTGAGTGTTAAAGATATATATGTATTTTTAATATAGCACAAATGAGTATTAATATGTTATATATGTTTTTTTTTCTCCCACATGTGTTCTTATACTATGCAACAAAAGTGTAATATTGCATTTTAAAGAAATACATATATTTTGTAAGACAGCACAAATTATTTAAAAATGTATAAATGTGTTTCTATACCAACATGCGATACACATGCAATTGTTTTATAGGCATACTTAGAAACTGTATGGTAACAGAGTGTAACATAAAACTGTGTAGGCTGAATGAGCAGAATTAATGAATATTCATAAGGTTATTTTTTATTCATGAGAAGGCCAATTGATTGAGCATTCTCATTGGATCTTGATTTTTTTTTTGAAAATGTATTTTATAGGGGGGAGAAACACATATTTCATTGTTCTGATGAAGTCTGCAGTTACCAGTTGAAAGTGCTTAACCTGTGTGTGAAATAGTTTTAAGCCTCAGGGGTTCGTTTTTATTTGTTTTCTATTAAAAGTGATTTTTGAAAGTAAGCATTTGCAATGAGCTACGGTCCTACTTAGCGTATATCTGGTATATATTTTTGGTTATATTTATGAGTACAGCTACGCATAAAAAATAAAGATAACACTATCTAAGATAAGAACTAGTAACTTCCACATATACAGGATTCAGGTATATACAATTTCAAGTAAAGAGTGCAATTAGCATTATTTAAAGTAGTGGAGATATAAATGTACTACTGGAAGTAAAACAACAATAGATTATTACATCAAAAGGAATAATAACTCCAGGTTAAAAGAAAGAGGATAAGACTTTAAGACATGAACTGACATCACTGACTGAGGTATGTGGATGTGAATGTGTGTGTGTGTGTGTGTGTGTGTGTGTGTGTGTGTGTGTGTGTGTGTGTATATTCATACATGTTTGTATATCTACATATACACACATATATAAATATATAATATGTGTGTGTGTGTGTGTGTGTGTGTGTGTGTGTGTGTGTGTGTGTGTGTGTGTGTGTGTGTGTGTATCAACACAGTGAAAGCTTTTAATAGTAAGCTCCTTTGTTTAACCGAGTATTGAAGATGAAAACACTTAACCATGTTTTCTGTTAATGAAGTTGAATGAAGACTTTTCATTGTGAACTATGAGGTGATGTATTTGATGGCTTTTACTTTTACCTGTAGACCATGTACTTGAGAACCCTATGGATCTTCCCAAAATGACAATCTGTCCAATGTCTGAAGAGAAACCTGAAACCCCACTCTCCATTTCAACTATGACAGGAAGAGAGAAAACAGCTTCCAAAGAACAACAGCAAATAAACTGGGCATTATGAATTTATTATAAACACCAGAGAACCATTTTTATATATGACAGTAAAATGTTGACTCAGAAACACCTGCACATTTATAGCCTGAGATAAACTTAGAGACCATTATTAAGGATTTGGATTTTAAATTAAGAAAATTGAAATGATTGCAATGTTAAAGACTACATTTAAAATATACTTGCAGGTCAGCAGAACACCCAGTGGTTGAATTGACTGCTAAGCCAAATTATGGAGACTCAAACATTGAACTATTCAGAGAAAGGACTTGCATTACTTGAAATCAGTAGTGAAACATATAAAGTGATGAAAAGGAACATATTAAAGAGGTAAAATGCCGATGTAAAATTGACTAGTTCACTTATGTTTTTCTTTGCCAAGAAAAGCATCTGTCTATATAAGAAAAAATATAGAGAAACCAAAGAGTGGAAACACCTTGGAGAATAAAAGAATTGTGAGGATGGGAAAGCACATGAACCCTTAGATTGCTGAAAACACTGAAACTTAACAAGTAAGTAATATTGTTCAACGAACTATAAATAGCAATGAACAAAACAATATCCCTAGAAATTTACTAAAACTACAGCTTTTGGGACAGAATTCACTTGCAAATGGAGCTAATAGCCTATAAAGGTTTTCAGAAAGCTTTAACAAGCAACAGGAGACTACCTGGGTGAACTTCAAGGACAGAAAATCAATAGCAAATACAATTCTCACGAGAAGCATGATTCTGAGATCTCCCAGGCAGGGAAACCAAGCACATGCTCGGGCTTAATGAGAAAACAGATTCCTGAGATTTCAGAAACCAGGAAGAGAACAACAATTACCTTCTGGGAACTACAAAGAAAGGATGAGTTCAGCAACAGAGAATGGAACCTGAAAAGGACAGAAAAACTGTGAGTTTAATGTCTTAAATTTCAGAAAGTGTAGTTTGAATTCACTTGACATATCTGTATTATTAAAGGGATTTATATTTATTCCAACAGAAAGGGAAGTTGTTGCAGATTTAGTAAGTAATCTGAAACTGTGAGAGTGCAGAATCTAAAAAAAGTCAAATATGAAGACTAAAGATTGGATTCATAACCCCCTGCCTCCCTGTGCTAAGCACATTTGCACAATGAGAATGGATGAGCAAGGTGCGTGCAATTCAGAAAACACTGAAACACAACATGGCTAGCTTGAAAACATGGTTAAGCAGATATGTATGCTAATGACTATTTAATGAGCTGAGGTCTATGCTAATGAAGTAAAAAATGAGGTAGAGTGATACAGAAACATATAAATAATATGCAAGCACACCAGGCCTGAGTTAGCAATGAATTCAGCTTTATTCTCATATGCAACCAGAGGAAAACTTTAAAATATAGAGTTTGCCACAGCCATTGCAAACTTGCATCAACAAGAGGCCCTTATAGCAGCTGCCGCTGTAAATGGTGTAAGACAGAGCCCATGTAGCACAGAGCATTCCAATCTGGCTTAACTTTTCATAGCATCCATAAAACTGACATAATGGACCATTACAGGGTAGATACAAATATCATACAACAAACTGTGGACCCTCATCTGCAGTCCCATTAGAACTGTGGGAGAATCCATCCGAGTGGATGCAAAGGTATGTGCAGCTTTAGATATTTTAGCTGTGAGTATGTTTCAGTGACCTTCTTAGGACACAAGGGAGTGTTCACAGGCTTCTACCTCTAGAATACTCCACCAATTCCTGGATGCCTTGCATCAGCATGTATGGGAGCATATAAAGTTTCCACATACTCCTGCAGAAAGAGCTAGTACTATGTGATACTTCCATGCCATGGCCCATTTTTCCAAGTCACTAAGTGTCATTGACTGCACCTACATTGAAATAAAGGCCCCCCACCTGAAGAACTAGGAAGGAGGGACTTGAACCATATAGAGTATCACTCCATCAACTCTAAGGTCATTTGTAATACACAAGGTATCATCTACAATGTTTGTGCAGGTCACCCAGGCAGTTTCTGAGACTCACACATAGGATTTTAAGCAGTAACTTTCCACAGTGATAGCTAGTAAGAGATGATGGATATGCCCTAGAACTTAGGCTCATAACATCAATGAGAAATCCACAGAACACCACAGAACAATGGTACAACCATGCCCATTCACACGCTTGAAACATCAACGAGTGTGTGTCTGGACTGCTGAAGTTATGGTTCTGCGCCTGGATGAATCTGTTGGTGCCCATCGGGATGACCCTGTCTCCTTTGCCAAAATACTGAAATACTGATACATAATGTAATACTTAGAAAACAGTTACAGCAGGGTGGCCCAGTATAAGGACTGCAGTTCTCAGCACCACAGACAGTGGCAGTTGAGACAGATGAAGAGTCAGAGGAGACGTCAGCAGCAGCAAATGGCCATGCCAGATGGAGGTAGACACAATATGCCATGGTACTAGCTAAAAGGCAGCAAACTGCATATGCTCTGACTACATAAGTTATATAAGAGCTCAGCAGATACAGATACAGATATTAACAATGATGATGCAAGCAAACCAGGCGATGCTTACCCATGCATTGCCTGGCCAATTTGTGCATCAAGCATAGAAGGCTCAAGTGAGACACTCTTCCAGAAGCCAAGATACTCTTATTATTATTTGCATAAGTAAGTGAGCAATCTTTCCTACACAAGTACTACAATACTTAAACAGATTAAACAGGCAATACAAATAATGATGTATAAACAGACAACCCAGACTTTGCCTACCCATGCATTTCCTAGTCACTCCATACATCAGGCATAGGCCGCCCAAGTCACAGACTGTGCAAAGAGCAAGTTACTGTCATCATCACCTGTATGGGAGTTACAGAAGTTATTTAAAGTAAAAAAAAAAAGTTTTCCTACTGCTTTAAGCTTCCTACACGCATGTATGCTTTTTGGATTTCCCTGCTCCTTTTAGTTTATTCTCATCTTTGATCTGTGTATGTGTATGCATATTGGATTGCATCTTTCCAACCAATGAGATAAATACATACATCCAGATTAAAACTGAGAACTAACTCACTTTCTGACTGCAGCAATGTTACAGAAACAAGCTAACTTACTGATTTCACAACCAGGATCTACAAACAACAACATTATTACCAGAATTATAGCAACAAATGAGTGAACTTACGAATTCCAGAACCAAGAACTACTTTAGCATGATGGCCAGAACTGCAAGAATGAGCAAAGTTACTGGTTCAGAGCAACTATTTGCAGGAAGCAGTATTGTAAATGGAGCCAGTGTATGTGTGTGTGTGTGTGTGTGTGTGTGTGTGTGTGTGTGTGTGTGTGTGTGTGTGTGTGTGTGTGTGTGTGTGTGTGTGTGTGTGTGTTTGTGTAAAACAACCTTGTTAGACATGGCACTTTAGTTAACAAAGTTACTTTCTTAGGCTCAAACCCTGTAGTTATAGTACAGGAGGCAAGAACCTTAATCCTCTACACCAACTGCCACAGCATTTGATAAATCCCTGAGAATTACAGTCAGTCACTAGGCTTGGTTGAAATGTTCTTGAAATTGGTAATTTTGCCTTTGTGTATTTTGATTCATTACTTAATGGGAAAAATGTTCAAAACTATAAATTTAAATTGCACTGTAGCAAGACTTGCTATATTAAACAAGAAATAAATTTAAAACAACTGGAAAAGTGAACTGAACAACTGCATTTATGTACAGTATTAAAAATGTATGCAGGGTGCCCACAGTTTAAAAACAGTCCAAAGGTACACTTAATCCACTACTGGCCAGGTGTGTTTTCAGTGAATGCGAGTTTCAAAGCATTTTCAATGAATGTGAGCTTAAATTAATTTGAGCTTAGTGGAAGAAAATTATACTGTTGCTTATGCTAAGTCTGTTTTCAATGTCCAGCTGTTTTGTTTTGTTTAGCAAATGACTATCAGTGTTTGTGCTATAAAATTTGAAAGCAGTGTTAGTGGTGGAACAGGCAGCACTCCTGTCTTTGGTGCAGAATGTGGTAGGTTCTACTCTCACACCAAGTAAATGGATTGCTGACACTCGAGTGCAGTATAAGGGAGGGGGAGATGCTGTACTCCAGAGTGTGTCATCCGGTTATATGTTAAGTTTGAGGTCCTATCTGCCTGAGATGATGGTAGGTCAGGTGGATGTTAATGATCTCACTATACCAATTAAAAAGAGCAAGGATAGTTCACCAATGGCATTGCCAAATTTTCCTTGGTAGTATAAATACCACCTTGGCTCTACCCTGAAAAGAGTCTATTATCCAAGTGGGACTAACCTGATCAACAAAGGATAAATAAGTTAAACCCACATCACTATAATCATTTCATAAGTAAGGAAGAAAATAGTATGCCCTCTGACACTTTTAAAAAGGCGTTATGGTAACTGGGGAGAAGTAAAAGACAAGTAACGGGATACTGCAATGTGAGAGCTCAGTGCTGGTACATTACCCTGCCTAGGGTCCCATTTGATCATGACCCAGTTCTACTCTTTATTACATATCAGCATTTAACAGACAAGTATTACATTTGCTGACAAACATAAGTACTCAATGTTCCCTGTGTGGTCTAAGCTCTAGCAACTCCTTGCTATAATTATAGCAAGCAGTCTGCTACACTTTAAAACAAACGATATATATATATATATATATATATATATATATATATATATATATATATATATATATATATAAGGGTCTATTTTAGAAGAGCAAAATGCCACATACCCGACTTTCATAACCCCCAGACAGCTTAATCAAAATCGCAATTCAATGACCTTAAACCCACACATGTGGGGGGTACACACCCAACACCCCCCTAACTAAATACACAATTTCCAAGATCGCATTATAGCAGAGGTAAGGAGCAAAGTTCAACATGGTGGCAAAGTGGTTATATACCTGGAGTTTTCAGTTGGTGCTCCAAGAGATCAGTTAAGTTGTGTCAAGAGTTATGAAAGTCAGGTATGTAGCATTTCACTCTTCTAAAGCAGACCTATACACACACACATATATATATATATATATATATGTGTGTGTGTGTGTGTATATTTATTTATATATATATATATATATATATATATATATATATTTATTATTTTTGTAACTAAAACCTGATTGTAGTGTTCCTAGAAGAGTATAAACTGTAGTAACTGCTTGCTATATTTTCAACAGTTTGCTACAGTTTAAAAGAAAAGCATTTGTTTATTTTTTTAAACTAAAACTTGATCACTGTAGTAGACCATTCATGGTTTGTTACAGTATAAAAGAAAAAGATTTGTCACTTTATTTTTTTTTTCCATTAAAATGTGAGGAAAGAGGGTCAGGGGCAAGATCCAATTGGTTCCTGCATTTCAAGACCTTTGGGTACCTTGTTGCAGATTTTTTTTTTTTGTATTTTTTGTAATTGCTTGTCAACTGAGGGGTGGGTATGGGACACAGAACATAATTTGTTTGACTGGTTGGCTCTTGCATTTCAGGGGTACCAGCTACCAGATTTTGGGCTCTTCTTTTTTTTTTTTTTGCTCTTTGAAGGGTTGGGACAGGAGGGAGGGGGCACATATCTAATTAATTGGTTAGTGCAGTGTGCCCGACAGTACAAGGAGTGCAACTTTTTTTTCTGTTCTCAGTTGAAGAGCTGGAGAGGTGAGGGGTGCCACTACGAAGACTAACTCCAGGATCTATAAAAGTACTTACTTAACTAACCCCTGAAGATCAGGGATAATGTAAAGGTAGAACTACATACCTGGTACACTACTAGTTAAAATCCTTTGGGACCTGTACATCTCTGCCCTAACATCCAGTAATGCAAAACAAGACTCTGAGGGTGGTCTTTTTCTTCAGTCAACTGATGCTCAGGGAATGTCACCTCAGCCACCTGTAGAGGAGCCATGCATAGTAGGTATCACCTAATCATCTGTCTCCTGTGTATCACTTACCTGTGTACTTATTATTGTACTATTACATGCAGTATGGAAAATGAAAATCTACTGCATGTTGTCTATGTGTGTGAGTACTGGATCTTTTCTCTCCAGGCCTCCACTTAAAAAGGATATCTATCCTAGCCAGACTTTCCCAGTCAACAAAGATAAAGAAAGTAAATGCTTCCTCAGTCAAGCCTTCCCTTACGATAATACACCTGCAATCAAAATTCTGTTTTAATCCTTCTAGCTATATGCCTTTTTATGTCTCTTCTGCATGTCTTCCACTTTTCCCATACTCACCTTTCTTTCTCTGACTAACCTATGTTGGTTGATTTTGACTTCTCCTGCTTTTTACCCCATCAACATATTAAATAGTATCCTTCTTCCTATGGTCTCTATATTTCCTGACTAACTTTTCTGTTTGTTCTCTTCCACTGTTCTTCTCTTTACTGTATCTATTTTCATAGGTTCATAGGTAGGTACTAGGCTATTGGCCATAGGGCTTATCTAAACCTAGCCAAAAATGTACACTGGCTTTCGCCACACAAGAATATTATTTTCTTGTGCCCCTGTTGAGCAGATCCACAGAGATGATCCTGGGGTGAACTTCCTATTTCCCATCCAGTTATCAAGATTTTTCTTGAAGAGTGCTAATGAGGAGCTTTGTTTGATATAGATATGTAGTTTGTTCCAGAGTATGGGAAGTCTCTGGGACAGGAATCTATCCCTCCAGCATGTTCTGTTTATTGTGGTGACAAGGTTTAGGTCCCTAGAGTGTGTTGCTCATAGGGATTGTGATTTCTTTAAATGGAGCATGTCCAACAGTTCTGGGTTTGACATAGCTTTGTATGTTAGGCAGAGATCACCTCTGAGTAGGTGATATGCAATGGAGTAAAGCTGGAATATTTTTTGGAGACGGTCTATGTAGGGCATCTGTTTGAGGTTGGTAATCCTCTTTGTGATGTATTTCTGCAGCCTTTCCAGTTGTTGTAGATGTCTTGTGAGGTACATAACAAAAGGGGCATTATACTCTATAATGGGTCTAATGAGTGACAAGTAGAGGGGAACAATGACCTCTTTTTTCCTGGATGAGAAACCTTTTGTGATGAGGTGTGCCACGTAGAAGGATTTCCTGACTGCTGTGGTGATGTGATTATCAAAGGAGAGACTACTGTCCACCTGTGTCCCAAGGTCTCTTATCACACTTTCGGTATTAAGAAGACTGCCACCTATGTGGTAGCTCATGGGTACAGAGTTTTTACCAAAGGGGATGATAATGCACTTTTTGGCACTGAGCTTGAGACCATGGCTT
The DNA here is from genome assembly GCF_019279795.1 of Protopterus annectens. Lineage (NCBI taxonomy): Eukaryota > Metazoa > Chordata > Ceratodontiformes > Protopteridae > Protopterus > Protopterus annectens. The sequence continues at coordinate 798,672,832 of NC_056736.1, read as the reverse complement.
TGACACCAGAGATCTGTCTCAGTGAGTCCCTTTTGTAGGATGTCCACATCTTTAGGAGTTTCGATTATGGCTCCTAGTTTGCAGTCATCTGTGTTTTTTACCTGATCAGCCGTGATTACAGGAACTTTGCATTCTTCCGGTATAGAGATGGGTCCTTTAGGGGGAGAGAGGGGGGTAAAGTTAGCACTGAACCTATCGGCCAGGATGTTGGCAATATCAGTTGGTTCTGTATATTTAGTGCCATTGTGCTGTAACTCAGAGCAAATCTGAGTGTTGCCATTGAGATTCTCGACATAGCTATAGAATACATTGTGGTTGTCTTTAGAATCAGTGGCAATTTTGTTTTCGTAACTAGCTTTGGAGGATTTTATGAGGGATCTCAGCTTCTTACTGAGGCTGACCAGGGAGTTCCTCCAATCATGGGATTTTACTCTTTTTTGCAACAGTTTCTTTCTTCTGTTGTAGAATTTATTTATGAGAAATGAAAACTCAAACAAACTTCCGAACCACACAAAAGGAAACAAACGGCCTGCAAGCTCCCAAATGAATCCTGGAACCGAACCAAACTACAATGCAGCAAGTCTGTCAGCCAGATAATAATCCAAAAAGTCTAAGTCAACTAAAAGACTCTGTGTATAGCCACCAAATTGGTTCGGTTCCAGGATTCCTTTGGGAGCTTCCAGGCCATTTGTTTCCTTTTGTGTAGAATTTATTTATGGCAGGGGACCACCAGATTTGCTTCCTTTTTTTGGAGGATAGCATCTTGGTTCTGTTAGGGATAGTACAATTCATGCACTCGTGTAAGTGCTTATAAAGTGCATTTGTGTAGGATTCAGCAGTCATACCTCTATTGTCCATCTGCATGGGTGTCGTGAGGTTTGCCATTCAGATACCATGTACTTCCACCATTCTGTTGACAGAAATACTATATTTTTACTGATAATCCGCTGTATGTACATCATGTGTATAATTTAATCATATGTACTGTTTTGTTTTGCCATAACAAGATAATAGCTTATTCTCGCTGCTGATATCCTCCTTAGAGCAACTGCTATTATGCATTGTCAGTGAAACGAGCTATGTTTAGTCAAAAACTTACAGTCAAAAACAAAAATATAAGCAAACAAGAAACAACATATTTTTAGTTGTACTTTCATACATAAATGTCATTGCAGTTGCATATGTGGTAAGGATGTTGCTTCTCTGTTATGACACTGTATATAAGTATATTAGTTGATATGTAGTCCCATTTCATTTGAATCATCACTACACATAAACAAATGTGTGTGTGTGTGTGTGTGTGTGTGTGTGTGTGTGTGTGTGTGTGTGTGTGTGTGTGTGTGTGTGTGTATGTGTTCGTGTGCATGTGTGTGTGCGTGTGTGTGTGTGTGTGTGTGTGTGTGTGTGTGTGTGTGTGTGTGTGTGTGTGTGTGTGTGTGTGTGTGTGTGTGTGTGTGCATGTCTGCGTGTGTGTGTGTGTGTGTATATAATATATATAAATATAAAGAGAGAGAGACAGAGATAGAGGGAGATCCTACTGTATCATTATCTTGCCATGGGAAAGGGGCATGTACATCTCTGTGAAGCTCTGGTTATAATGTGCAGTAGCACTCAAGAAGAGTAGGTCATGCCAGAGTGATTAAAATACATACAAATATAGTCCACTGGAGAAAGTAATACCAATCTACTCTATTGTTTTTTTTTTGTTTGGTTTTGTTTCTTTTTGCCAAGAAAAACATATGGACAAAAGTGTGCTCAAGTCCTTGAGGTCACAAAAAGTTGAACTTAACTAAATGACTAGTCAACAACACATATTTGGAAAGCCTGATATGGGATTCATGAAATACATTTATGTTTAGTGGACAAAGGGGAAAAATGATTGACACATCCTAACAGCCATGAGTCAAAAACTTTAGATTCCAAATACTACCTCCTACAGTGCAACATATTTTATGCATTGCAGAAACCAGACCCATACATATTTTATTTAGAGCTTTTAATCAGCATCTATAAAGTGTACAATTTGTACATCCTCATGGATTGTCCACCTTGGTTCTTTTGCACTCATAGCTGACTAATAAAATCTTAAGTCAATTACAGCATCTGCCATCTAACTAATACATTCTGGGTCAGCTCATACTGCTGTTTACATACATATTCACAATTTGTGGTTAGTTGTCCTATAACCTTCTCACCTTATTTCTTTTTAAGTACTTCCCATGCATTTAGGTAGATTATAGTAACTGTTTGCAGAATATGGAGTTACCTAGTTTACTTAATTTTTTGTAAATGTTCTATCACAATCATTTTCTGATGTAGTTTTGAGGTAATTTTTAATTGCTTTTAGTAGTGTCAGGTCATTTTCATTTTAATTTGCAAGTATGCTGAAGAATACTTTAAGATATGTTAGTTTTGACTAACAGGCATTTATTTTTTGGTTTAACTTTAGTACAGACATGTAGATTTGATACATTTTGCTATCATTGCAAGTTTCTGACCAGACAGTAGTAGTCCTGCCTTATTTTATTTTTAAGCTTTGTTTTCTCTAATTTTAATTGAATAAATTTCTAAAGATTTGATTTAGTGGGTAACTATATTTTGAGTCCATTGTCTGAAGTTTTATTTTTTTTCACTGTAATTGATTAGGGTGGAATTGCCTTAGCTGATGGTATGTGTGTATTGGTGAAATTGATAAAAGTGTTTAAAGACTGTGTGTGTGTGTGTGTGTGTGTGTGTGTGTGTGTGTGTGTGTGTGTGTGTGTGTGTGTGTGTGTGTGTGTGTGTGTGTGTGTGTGAGATGGTGTACGTGTCATATGTATCTGTGCTGTTTTGTGTAGTGGTTCTGCTAGGGAAAATGTTTTTCATAAGGTAATGTGCAGGGTTTGGGTAAGGGACATCTGCAAGGTTAAGGTTAGCACACATGAATAAGGCGGGGAGCAAAACTCTCCTGTCTTTCCTTAGTAATACTCATGTAGGCTAACCCTAACCTTGACTCTTTTTCATCTGGCATGTGGCTTATTACTTCTTCTTATGTTCCTTCTAAGACTTTTCAGCAGCTGTTAATTATATGCCACTCAAGATACTGAAGCAGAGATACCAAATGAAGTCATACTCCCATCCTCAGTTGCAGTACCTACAAGTCTCATTATACTGTATACACTGAGCTGTCTGTTCTCTAAATCCTGCACCTGTACAACCGCTGCTAGGGCTCAAAGTGTTGTGAGATGAACAACTGCTGCTCTGATGTTAATCTTAGCTCTAGTCCCTGGTTTTCAAGCTAACATGCCATGCCATGATGGATTTTTACACATTGTGCCATCTTCTGTAATGTTTACTTATCTGCTGTTTTTTTCTTAAGTAAAATGCAAAGTTGGAGCTTTGATATATTTATGCATATTTAAAATGCAGTACAAGTATAAATCCCTTACTTCTGGCTCAGCCTCCTGCCTCCAGAACCAGAAGCAAGGCTAAATGTTATCAAGGACAAAAGTCACCAAATCTTAGACACTTTTTTATATACTGGCATTACTAACTTAGAAAGCTAGCAGAATATGGGAATGTGAATTAACATGCATTATATGAAGTCTATAATTGCAAAAACTATCACTATTTATGGGCTATATTTTAACAGCATTTTCAAATATTGACCAATTTAGGAGGAACAGAACAAAACTTTTAGCCAAAAATCATGTTAGTCCCTGAAAATTAGCAACAGTTGAGAGCTTATATACCAAATTCCAGCAAATTTTAACTACCATAGCCAAAGTGCAGAAGCATATGTCAGATTATCTTAAACTACCCTTCCTATGGAACACGCTTTCCATCCATGTGAAGCTGAATTTGTCTGTTATGCAGTTTAAGTGCAACCTAGACCAGTAGATAGTGAATAGGAGATGTACACCGGGCCTGGCACCTATGTCCCTTATAGACAGAGTTAGTTTTAAAAGCCTGGCCCTCAGTGTCCTATTTGGATACAGGACATCATTATTCTTTTGGGAAAACTTGGCTAGGCTTAAAAAGACCCCCTGGTTGTTAGCCTTGTAATAATCTATGAATCTATGAATCTACGAATCTATAAAGGGTTGTGGGGACTGATTAATATTTATTTTAATTTATGCTCTAATTTCATTTCTATGACACTTAACTGCAGTCCACAGCAGTTTCAGAATGCCATAGCACAACCTAATAACTGCACCCACCAGAATTTGCAATCTCTGATTTGAGATTGAGGGGATTATTGTTAGCTGATAATATTGCTTTTCTTTAACTTACTATTCTTTGAGATGACACACTGAAGTGATATTTTGTTGAAGTCTCATATACAGAGTGCAGTTTTGAGAGGTGTGTGACATTTAAAGTTAATGTACAAGTTATGACATTGTAGTTTAGGAATATTGTAAATTATTACATATGTCATAAAATGCAGAGTGAGTAGATAATCCATTCTCATTTAGATGTGAAAATGTGTTAAGATGATAGTTACTCGATACTACTACAGGTATTCATATGATAGTTGCTCATGTCACACTTGCTTGAAAAAGCATGTTCTCAAATGCCTGTTAGACCGGTCTCCCATTTATATGTAGCCCTCTCAATAGCTGATCCTATAAAACTATATAGTCCTACCAGAGCCTAACCTCTAACCCTAAAACTTCCACCCTAGTTCCCAATACAAGTCCTCACTCCCTTACCTTAAAACTTCACTTGCCCTCCTTAACCCTAGATTCTCAGATTGTTCCTTTTCTTCTTCTTTTTCTTTCATCTGTTCCCATTAGGGGTCACCAAAGAGGATCATCCATTTCCATTTCTTCCTGTCCTCTGCATCTTGGTCTGTCACACCAACCACCTATCACACAAGCCACTGGCATGTCCTCTCTCACCACATGCATAAACCTTATCTTAAGCCTTCCTCTTTTCCTCTTACCTGGCAGCTCCATCCTTAGCATCCTTTTCCCAATATACCCAACATCCCTTCCTCAGCACATGCCAAAATCAACATGATCTTGCCTCTCTGGCTTTGTCTCTAAACCATCAAACCAGGGCTGACTCTAATATACTTATTCCTAATCCTGTCCACCCTTGTCACATCCAGTGCAAATCTTAACATCTTTATCTCTGCCACATTCAGCTCTGACTCCTGTCTTTTTGTCAATGCCACTGTCTCCAACTCATATAACATAGCTGGCCTCACTACCCTCTTGTAGACCTTCCCTTTCACTCTTACTGGTACTCGCCTGTCACAAATCACTCCTGACACTCTTCTCCACCCCCTCCACCCTGCCTGTACTCTCTTCTTCACCTCTCTTCCACACTCGCCATTACTCTGAACTGGTGATCCCAAGTATTTAAACTCATCCACCTTCACCAGCTCTACTCCCTGCATCCTCACCATTCCTCTATCCTCCCTCTCATTCACACACATATATTCTGTCTTAGTCCTGCTGACCTTTATTCCTCTCCTCTCTAGACCATATCTCCACCTCTCCAAGGTCTCTTCAACCTGTTCCCTACTCTCACTACAGATCACGATGTCATCTGCAAACATCATAGTCCACGGGAACTCCTGTCTGATCTCGTCTGTCAACCTGTCCATCACCATTGCAAATAAGAATGGAGTCAGAGCTTATCCTTGATATAATCCCACCTCCACCCTAATTGCATCCTTCACTCCCACTGCAAACCTCACCATTGTCACACTACTCTCTTACATATCATGTACCACTCTCACATACTTCTCTGCCGCCCCTGACTTCCTAATACAATACCACAACTCCTCTCTAGGCACCCTGTTATATGCTTTCTCTAAGTCCAGAAAGACACAATGCAGCTCCTTCTAACCTTCTCTGTACTTCTACATCAACACTCTCAGAGCAAACATCGCATCTGTAGTTCTCTTTCCTAGCAGGAAACCATACTGTTGATCACTAATCATCACCTCTCTTCTTAACCTAGCTTCCACTACTCTTTCCCATAACTTCATGCTGTGACTGATCAGTTTTATCCCTCTTTAGTTACTACAGTTCTGCACATCACCCTTATTCTTAAAAATCGGTACCAAAACACTTTTTCTGCACTCCTCAGGCATCCTCTCACTTTCCAAGATTTCATTAAACAATCTGGTTAAAAACTCCACTGCCATTTTGCGTAAATACCTCCATGCTTCCACGGGTATGTCATCTGGAGATTCTCAGAATGTTCCCTAAAGCAAAAATTCCAACACTCCTAAATTTAAATCCTTGATTGCTCCCTAGCCCTAAAACTTCCCTCCTGCTCGGCAAACCTTGAACCCCCTTCCCGTACCCTGGGCCTAAAACTCTCCTTAACCCTAAAATTGCCCTCCTGCTCCCTCCCTGTTTCTGCTTGCCTAAACTCATATTTGAGTTCAAACATGAAAAGCAACCTACACAAGCTACAAGATGCTAAAGTACCTGGCTTTGAGACAGTGGTATTTGAGAGTTTGCGACATGAATGCTTATAGTGTTCCCTACTTGAGATGTGCTTCTCTTAAGTGCATGTTTTTTTTTTTTAGCAAATAAGGTTGCTATTTGTGTTTTGCTGGTGTGATTCTGCTTTTGTAATACTTGTAAGCAATATGGTGGCATGTCTCTTTTCAAACTCTTGCACACCTTGGTGTTAAAATAAGGGACACAGTCCCTTGCCTGTCTCTGTTTTCTTGTTATGTTTTTATTGTGCATGGGAATGCTACATTTTTTGTAAAGTGTCTCGGATTTAATTTTTTTTCTTTTTCTTTTGGTTCAATATGTTCTGTTTCTGTTTACTATCAGGTGTCCCTGCCATACTTCCTAATGAGCATTCTGGGAACAGCTTATTATATCGTGATGAAATGACTTATGGTACTTTTGTAAATACAGATAAATGCTTTCCTATTTTGATTCCTGGCAATAGAAAAATACCAGGGAAAGCCACATTTAACTGTGTACATGTTTGGTATCCAACATTTGAACAGCCTAAATTTTTCACAGGACCATTGAGTGAAACCCCCTAGAAAAATGAATTATTATTATAAATAGCCCCTAAATAATTAATTATTAATACAAACACTTTCCTGAATAATTTCTTATTAACATAATTGTTTTCACAGAAAACATTTTCCCTACCTGTGCCTATCCACTAGCAGCAATGCTGTGTTTTACTGTTTTCTCCTGAGCATATTCCTGCTAACACACTTTTGAAGAAAATATTTATTTTTATTATTTTTTTCCAAGTTTTGTGTGGAACTCATGCATAATATTTTTTTATTATTGTCTGTGTACTTTTTGCAGTCCAGCACATTTTGTCTAGGTTCTTATCATTATATTTATTACATTGATTTGTATAGTTCTGCCAGTCGTGTGTGTGTCTGTGAGTGTGTGTGTGTGCGTGTGTGTGTGTGTGTGTGTGTGTGTGTGTGTGTGTGTGTATGTGTGTGTGTGTGTGTGTATATGTGTGTGTGTGTGTGTGTGTGTATGTGTGTGTGTGTGTGTGTGTGTGTGTGTGTGTGTGTGTGTGTGTGTGTGTGTGTGTGTGTGTGTGTGTGTGTGTGTGTGTGTGTGTGTGTGTGTGTGTGTGTGTGTGTGTGTGTGTGTGTGTGTGTGTGTGTGTGTGTGTGTGTGTGTGTGTGTGTGTGTGTGTGTGTGTGTGTGTGTGTGTGTGTGTGTGTGTGTGTGTGTGTGTGTGTGTGTGTGTGTGTGTGTGTGTGTGTGTGTGTGTGTGTGTGTGTGTGTGTGTGTGTGTGTGTGTGTGTGTGTGTGTGTGTGTGTGTGTGTGTGTGTGTGTGTGTGTGTGTGTGTGTGTGTGTGTGCGTGTGTGTGTGTGTGTGTGTGTGTGTGTGTGTGTGTGTGTGTGCGTGTGTGTGTGTGTGTGTGTGTGTGTGTGTGTGTGTGTGTGTGTGTGTGTGTGTGTGTGCATGTTTTCAGAATACAAGGGGAAAAATTAAAGATGTGAGGCACTACAGATCATTTGACTCATAAGAGCATTCAACAAAAATTAAACTCATATAGAATAGGCATAGAAATGTAACAAACAGTGGTGGAGTAATGTGGGATGTGGGAGAAATGAATATATGAAATGTCTCTAAAATGCTTCAGCTCTCAAATTCATGGACAGATTTCCAGTGTGAATGTAGTTTAAAGGTTCAACAAAATATGGTATGTGATTAAGACTGGACAAGTACTTTATAACACATGAATATGAAACTGTGCTGTTTGTCTCTAGTTTGGGATCTTTGTGGATCAAGGCCTATAGGAGACACAAGTTAGTTTGGAAGGCAATTCTGCTTAGCATTTAGAATGCTGAGCTGAGAACTGGAAATTTCTTCATACCTCCATATTAAAATACATCTGGATATTCAATTGTACTTACCCAGTTACCAAAATGTCAAACTAAAATAATATACTTTTTTAATAAAAGTAATAAATAAGTGCAGGACAGAAATGTGAGCACAGGAGAAAAAAATATCCTCTCTTTAATGTATGAAGTAGGACAAATTCTGCAGCTATCAGAAATCTATAGCTTATTCCCTGCAGGGTGGAAAAACATATATAGAGCTTGGACCAAGTAGGAAACATGTTATGATAGTAAGATGAGTACAGTTTAAGCAGTGTCCTACTGATAGGCAAATAAAATCTGCAGATCAGAGTGTGGAATAGTAAAATACACATCAGTAAGTACATAACCACATGACATGACTTCCCAACCTACAAGAACAAAACCAACAAACTTCCTGGGAATTAGACAAGGGCAATGCTGACTGGTATGAGTAATGATTTGTTGAATTTAATTCTTGTAAAGGAATACTTAATATTGCAGTTTTCAGCTTAACACATATTGATATTCAGAGCATAGCTGTGATCACATACTGAAGAAGAGAAAATGGTTACTTCTTAGAGCATAACATTTCTGTTTTGTACAGTGATGCCAAAAATCTATTAAGAGAATAAGAAAATCTTGTAACTGTTGCTGAACCTAAGCTACATAAAAGAAGATTCATCCTTGCAAAGATGCAATACATTCCCAGTCCAGTTTTAAATCATTGTGTTACAAAGTATAATGACCTTTCTGCCAAGCCTTTTTGTATATCACCTGTACATTTAAAATAAGCTATTCACTCTAATAAGTAATAAAAAAGTGTGTGTTCTCACTGCTACTAGTGTATTCCTCTCACAAAAGCAAGGTGCAGACAAACATGCACACATCACACACACGCACACGCACGCACACACACACACACACACATACACACACACACTCACAAACTCACATCCCTTCTCAGCAACAGCAAAAAACATTTAGTAGTCAACCTCATTTAAAAGCTATTCTTTCTCCATTTACAATTCAAATGACTTAAACATGACCCTAGTTAAACAATGTAGTCCAAAATGTAAAAAAGTCATAATTCACAACGGCATTCTGTCACACATTTAGATTTAAGTGCATTAAGTACAGCTGCCAGAATGTGAGTCTGTGAGAGGATCATTCTGTTAACATTTCATCAGAAAAGTGTTGCACAAGTCCCAAATGAATGCTGAAATATGTATTTATTCCAGCACATATAAACACCATGTAGGTGGTAAACAGAAGGATTATATACTGAGAGAATGTGAAGCTGTAGCCTGTTATATAAATTCTAAGTTAAGCCTTGCTGAAAGAAGGTTTCTTAAGTGAATTGTTCTTCTTCTTCTCTGTCTTATAAAGTTATAGCCATCTGTGCTTCATCTAGAATCAATAGTTTAAATATATTTGAAAATATTCCAATTGTGCCATCACTTCTTAGCTGATTTTTTCTCATAATGTGATTCTGGGATACAATCCAGTAATCGGTTTTATTAGAAAAATAGGTAAGATAAAAGGAATCTTATAAGGATATTGTTGAAATAAGCAAATATCCCATTTCTACAGATGGTATCCATTAAACTGTTGAAACAAATTCATTTAACTGGCTAGTTTGTTTTACTTCTGGCCATTTTGCTTAGAGTAATACATTTGCATAGCAGGTTGCACGCTCATTATACCATAATACCTATCACCCAGCAGCTTGTTTTAATCTCATTAAATCTTCATTATTTCAAGTTCATGTGAAATAAAACAGCATTTTTATGACTTTTGATTCACTAAAGTCTTTGTTCTATTCTGGCTATTTCAGCATAAAATAGAAGTTTGTGACAAAAATGGTATGTTCAAACGTTGTACTACAATCATTATGACAGATGAAACAAATGTAAATACAAATAAAACATCCTCTTACTAAACTCCAGCTAGTAACGATCAGTGCTGTAATGTAACCATTCACTTTACAGCTTCCCTCTGCTTTGTCAGCTGCTGCTTTGCCCACACTTGAATAATTAGTGCCACATGATTGATTGCATCATGATATGTCACACTTTTTTGCTTGAATGTGTTGTCATGCATTTTCTGAGGTCACTCAACTAAACAGACAAAGAGGAAGTATATATTTTAATATTTCTCTTTTCTCCAAATTTGTGTGTCTCTTGAGGTAGTAAATTTAGAGATCTGCAGTGTGTAAATAAAGCCCCCATTTTTGGGGGGATAATTTTCTGTTATTGTGTACAATATTTTATGATGCAAGTTTATTCACTCACATTCTTGTATGCAGCAAATATATTTGTTATGTTGCAGTGTGATTTCATTGTGCAGTTTTTATTATTATGCAGCTCAGTGATTATCTCAGCCTTAATAGTTTTTCCAGAGTAGCATTATGTAATCATGTTGTTATGCAGAATTTAACTGCTTAGTTTATGAGAGATGAGGTAAGATTATGAATAAGAGCACTGTGTAGGAAGAAACATACTTTAGTGCTTCATTTTTTTTTAATCTCAGTTATCGTCCTCAATTGTCACACTAAGCAACAACCTTCTCAATCCACAGTCAAAGACCAAACAGGAAGTCTACCAAAGCCGGGAAAAGGGAAAATGCTATTACTAGTGCCTTGGTGCAGTTACAAACAGGCAGTTACAAACACACACGCACACATGCACACACACACACACACACACACACACACAAACACACGCACACACATATACACACCATACACACACACACACACACACACACACACACACACACACACACACACACACACACACACACACACACACACACACACACACACACACACACACACACACACACACACACACACACACACACAAACATGCACACAGCAGATATTTAACCACATTAATTTAAGCAGCTGCAGTTTTAGCCTTGGTCGATTAAATGAATGCCATTACTACACTCGCTCATGACTGGCAGTTTGTCTGAGATGATTCATCTTTGTTAACTTTTAGTTTTTGATCTGAAACATAGAATAGATTTGTTTTTGTGCCACTGAATTAATTTAATAGCGTCCAGTCTGATTCAAGCTATAATGTATTCTTCAACCAAAAAGTAAAAATACTACTGCTTGTGATCATAAGGTAATGCACATTTTGGTGAAAAACAAAAACTGCCCAGGTTCCAACTATAGAACAAGCTGAATTCTTGGGAATAACTAAATGTGACATGAGTAAGTAGATCAGTACATTGTTAAAAGGACTGTGGAGAACTGTGGGTGCAGGACTCACATGATGAACATTGTTGCAGAAGCCAAAAAAATATAAGCAATCTTTCTTTGAATTAAGTGAATCTGAAGAGTTTAAAACCTTGTGTGCTCAACGTCAAGTAGCCATGGACTTGAACCAAGGTAGACCTTATGTTTTTAGTCATTTAAATTGCTTGGCACAGCAATAGTTAATATATCATGCCAACATTTATTTAAATGGTGTAATATATAACATGTGGTAATCATTAACCAACCTCAGTATAGAATGTCCAATCCTTTTATACAAAAGTAGAAAGTTAGTAGAAAGTTAGAACATTGTGTAAAAAAAAAAAAAAAAAAAACTTGCAACTAGCCAGCATTATACAATGGAAAAAATCTAACCTCTCACTGAAGTGCATTGACTTGAATTGTGTAAAATAGCTGTTACATCCCACCTATGAGTTCAATGGCCACAGTGAAAGTGAAATCAGTACAACAGCTAAACAGTTCTAAATGACACTTTTTTATATCACGTCTAAGTAGGAAAAACATTTAAATGATTTTATTAATCGTATATTTTTAAAAACCTTGCAAGAAAAGTACAACATAATTAACTGACTTATCTAAGTGTAAAAATGGGTCAGTGCAACAGGTTATAAGTTTCTTACCTCATTTGGGTTCTTTGCTGTGACTATATATCCTGTAAATGCATTGTCATGTGCACAAGTTTAAATAGAATATTGTTAATGTGCCTTACTAATTCACATACTGTATGGTCAGAGAAAGATGGGTGGAAAATGCAGTTCGTTATTTAAAAAAATGTATGATTTTTTTTTCTTTTAACACAAAGCCCTTTTATAATTGCAATATACCATGGCAAGGTCGTGGATAATTCAGAGGTTTTCTCAAACTGAGTGAGACAATTCTACTGTTGTTATATGAACTGTGCCTTCAAAAGAAAACCTCACCCTGATATCATAGACATAATATAATTTACCTAATCTTGCCATGATATATTGCCATTACTAAATATGACAGGTTGTATCTTAATTAATGCCATACTATCTAGTGTACGATAGACTGCCATCCATTCATATTCTTATGTGTTTTCTTCTACATGCATCAGTTTTACTTCTGCAATACATTGTATCCTGCATCATCTAGTAAGAGGCTTTTAAAATATGTAGCACATTTTAAGTAAACAAGATAAATATCTCAAGCTGCGACAGTTAGTTGAAATGCTGACATGACATTTTCTTTTAAACAATACTGCAAATAAATACCACAATCCTCTTTATATCCACAGTAACAATGCCAACATTAAGTGTGAGCACATCTTTTGGTGGGAAATTTCAGTCTAGATGAGTAATGAAATTGGTTTTACTGTACTCTGACATAATTTTTGGGAACAAGTATCTCAACAGATATGCTATCAGATTTCCACGGCCATGAGATAATCCACAGTACTGAGCTATTAGTTAGCTGACAAGACATACTTTGTAACTACTTATGGAACTGCAATCAGAGCCATAGCTGTCTCATCTAGTACCTTGTGCCATTTCCCTGTCTACCACCCCACAGCTCTAAGCTGCAGAACATTTGCACTCTAAACATGAGTTTAATGCTCTTACACCATCTGTCACAGGGAAAGCTAGGCAGCAGCTATATTTCTTACACTGAGTACTGCCCAAAGTGCTCACAGGTGTACCTCGACATTTAGAGTGTTTTTGCAAATGAAGGCAAACCAATACAAATATTACTATTTTTCCATTTAAACAGTCAACTGCTTTTGCTTGTTTGTTAACTTTGCACAAATGGGGAAGACAATAGCAACAGTCCTTAATGTCTTAAAAGTTATGACACAACATTTACAATATAAACTACACTACGAACACCATACTATCTGTCAGCTATTTCTCCCCTAGCCTATATGCATAAGTACTTCTCAAGTTCAAGTTTTACTCATTAAACGTGAATCTCGCATGTGCAAACATTTTACCATAGTACCCACAAACCAGTTGCTCAGTGGAGTGCAACATGAGGAGCTGATTGTCGCGTATTACTTTGTTTCTTGTCCAGTAATTCTTCATCTCATTAAAATCCATATAAAAACACCACCAAAAAGAAGGGACTTGTTAGCGACTGAACAAACATTTACTCAGACCCATGTTAAATGTTTTTCCTACTTAGACGTGATATAAAAAAGTGTCATTTAGAACTGTTTAGCTGTTGTACTGATTTCACTTTCACTGTGGCCATTGAACTCATAGGTGGGATGTAACAGCTATTTTACACAATTCAAATCAATGCACTTCAGTGAGAGGTTATATTTTTTCCATTGTATAATGCTGGCTAGTTGCAAGTTTTTGTTTTTTTTTTTTTTTACACAATGTTCTAACTTTCAAAAATAGCCTGGGGGATTCAACAAATTCTGTGTTTTTGTTCTACATGGGACTAAGGTGTTGACAGTAGGATATAGACTCATGTTTTTATGACTATGTATACACACATACACACACACACACACACACACACACACACACACACACACACACACACACACACACACAGTGGTTACATAAGCTAGAGAATACAGTATTTAACACAAGTGCAACAGTACAAGTCTGACTTTTACACTGTTGCTGGACAGTTTATAATAGATGACATCATCACTGTATGTTTGGGAGAAGATGTTGGGAGTCCTGTAGAAAATGGCTGTGTAGGTATGTTTGACTGTAAATGTTTTTGTTTTCCATGGGACTGAATTACTGACACTAAGATACAGACTCATATTCTTCTGATGATGCACACACTAGTTGACTGCAGTGAGATTAGAACCCATACCTATGTAGTTATACAAACTAGAGAGCATCACAGCCCAAGTTTGACTGTTATACTGTTGCTGGATACTTTATAGTGGATTACATCATCATTATATTTTTTGGAAGGTTTTGGGAGGCCTGTATGAAATGGCTGTGTTGACATGTATGACTGTAAAATGTTTGTTTTCTATTACACTTGATTGCTGACAGCAGGATACAGACTCATGCTTTTATGACTATGCACACACACACTCCAGTGACATTAGAACACCTATCTAGTTGCACAAGCCAGAGAACGCAGTATTTAATGCAAGTGCCACAACACAAGTCTGACTTTTACATTGTTGCTGGACATGATATACTGGATGACATCATCACTGTATGTTTGGGAGAATATGTTGGGAGGTGTATATGAAATAGCTGTGTAGGCATAAACGACTGTAAACATTTTTGTTCTCCATGACACTTGATTTCTGAGAGTAGGATTAAGACTCATGCTCTTCTGACTATGCACACATACATGCTTACACATACAGACAGACAGACACACATACACACACACACACACACACACACACACACACACACACACACACACGCACACACACACACACACACACACACACACACACACACACACACACACACACAAAATGTGGCTGTTGTGATAAGTTAACCCCACCTAACTATTTTGTTCTCATCTGCAGAACACAGTAGTTGATATTTGCAATATTACCAAAGTCTGCTTTTTCCTTCTCATAATGGTCTTTATAGATGATGACATCATCATTATATGATATAGGTAACATATTGAGAGTGGTGTGCAAATTGTGGACTTTGGATTTTCTGTTTTGGTTCCAATGTGCAGATATACTTTGAAAGACAACTTCTCTAACTAAATGTAATAAGCTGTCATGAATTCATGTTGCTTAAATAGGAGATATGCACCTGTTTCTCAGTTTGTTGTGTACATTACATACCTATAGTGTCACACACACACACACACACACACACACACACACACACACACACACACACACACACACACACACACACACACACACACACACATATTTTGTGGTCAGCATGGATGCAAGTGTTGATGTAAGTGTCTTCACATTTGTAATGAATTGATGCCCACATTAAGATATGTATAAGACAATTTCAATGTCTCTTGCCAGTATAAAGCTTTAGATGATGTAATAATGCAGTTGTGCTATTTCATTTTGTAGTGTAGTTGACATTTGGGAACTATTACTGACGTATCCATTTTCAAGTGCATTGTTGCAGAGAACACATGAGTCTGAGTAAATGTTTGTTCAGTCGCTAACAAGTCCCTTCTTTTTGGTGGTGTTTTTATATGGATTTTAATGAGATGAAGAATTACTGGACAAGAAACAAAGTAATACGCGACAATCAGCTCCTCATGTTGCACTCCACTGAGCAACTGGTCTGTGGGTACTATGGTAAAATGTTTGCACATGCGAGATTCACGTTTAATGAGTAAAACTTGAACTTGAGAAGTACTTATGCATATAGGCTAGGGGAGAAATAGCTGACAGATAGTATGGTGTTCGTAGTGTAGTTTATATTGTAAATGTTGTGTCATAACTTTTAAGACATTAAGGACTGTTGCTATTGTCTTCCCCATTTGTGCAAAGTTAACAAACAAGCAAAAGCAGTTGACTGTTTAAATGGAAAAATAATATTTGTATTGGTTTGCCTTCATTTGCAAAAACACTCTAAATGGTGAGGTGCACCTGTGAGCACTTTGGACAGTACTCAGTGTAAGAAATATAGCTGCTGCCTAGCTTTCCCTGTGACAGATGGTGTAAGAGCATTAAACTCAAGTTTAGAGTGCAAATGGCACAGGGTTCAAATCTATCTCCATCTTATTTTTTTACTTAAGTTAAAAGGATGGCATTATATAAGTAAAGGTAATAATTCCTGCAAATGTGAGAGGCAATGACTACAGTAGAGTATTGTATAAAAATGAACATCAGTCAATTGATTTATGTCAACAGTACACATATGGATTTGCATTTTTGTACATTCAGGAATCTAAATAAGTGTTAGAATAAATGATTCAAAGTACTGCCTTTACTCTGCTTCAAATTTGTGTTCCTTTTGTGCGATGAGTTTAAGCAGCATTGCGCAGTGTTAACCACACTAGTGTGGCCAATGCCATATGAAATGATGAGCCATTCACTGGGTAATGTGACAGCTGGCATTAATTTGTGACCTGTCTTCTGCTTTACCTGTTAGAGCACTTGACTTTAATACATGTATTGTGTGGTATAAATTTTCATGATTTCCCACATTTTTGTGGGGCTTTACACAATGATAAATGTAATCAGTAAGATGTGGGATTCAAACCTATGTAAAATAGAAAATACAAATTCTTCCACACGGGTGTTTTTTCCTCATTGCCAGAAAAGAAGTGTTTGTCAAACATGCTCATTCATTATAAAGACACAATAAAGATTGAGTGGTTAACAATATTTCTCTGTAACCTGACACGGTCCTGGTTTATCCATTCTAATGTGTGATGCAGGAGTAATGTGTGACAGTATACTGGAAATGAATATAATTGTATCACTTGCAGGAAAGATTTCTAAGCTGTGGGTCAGACCATATAATACATTTTGTTTTTCAGCTAGACTTGTGTTATGTGAGTCGTGAAGATGACTATCAGTGAAGTATGAAGTCCATCCCAGGGCAGAAAAGAAATGTTTAATTGTCTGAAAAGATTTCAAGCCTGCATAAACTAAAGCACTGCTGGTGATTCCCTGCTAGGTGAGGAAAGTAAACCTATATTTTTTTGTCTGTGACTGATAGAGCTGCTTTCTATTACCTGCTCCATTTTTTTTCTATTTTAAGAAATCTGTGTGGCCTGGTGTTTTTGTTCTATGTGAGAGGTAGACACTTAAATTATCTAGGCTGCACATTTAATTTTTTTTTTTTTTTTTTTTATTGGTTAAGTTGTCTCTTGAGTGATACCTAAATATTCAATGAAATTCTGGGCATCTGTCTTTGTCTGAAATAATTTCAAGCTTGCAGAAACTAAAACACTGGTGGTGATTGCCTGTTGGGTTTTCCTACCCATCTCTCCCTTGATGATCTGCTTTTTAAACCTGGTGATTTTAAGTTGCCCACCCCTAGTGTAAATTGAGCTTAACAAGCTCCTCCCTTTCTAAACTGCTGTTGATATGCTGAATTATTAATTTGCCTTTCCTTGTGCTTACATTGAAACATTGCATTTTGCCTCTCATTGTCTGCTCTACTTGATCTGATTTCATTATCTAGCTAGCTAGCTGTTGGACAAAGTAATGTATTTGTACATTCTAGCAAACAATTCTTTTTACATCAAAAGAAGTCAGTGGATTTTCCATCTAGTGCACTGGGATGTAACCTGGTCTGGTTAGGTTGGGTAAGCACCTGAGATTTCTGAATGTAATTTAATTGGCTGGAGGGCTTATTAATCAGCTTATCTTGTTTTTTAGTGCCTTTATAAGTTTTACAATTGAGTGGCTCTTGGTTCATTTATTCAAAGCCAAGTATTTTTATTGAATAATTACACTTTTATAAGTTGTTTAAAGTACACTGCCTGATTCATATCTTCAAGTTTGTTTATAGTTGCATTTCATGCCATTTAAGTTTGTTTGTGGTAGCGCTTCACTCCATACAATCCTTTATTGTGCTTTTGCTAATTCATCTAGTGGCATTAGGTGTTTACCCAGTCTATCTGAGCTGGGAAACACAAAATGTATCTAAGCATTTTTTTGCACTTCCCTGCACTTGATTTGTACTACTCTGATACCTCTATAGCATAGACAAGATTTAGACCTGCTGAATCTAGCCTGTTATTAATACACTTGAGCACTAAACCAGCCATCTTACATTAAGAAGGGCTCCCCTGCACCTTTGCGGCAGAAGATTGTGGATTCAGCCTTATCTGAGCTTGGGATTGCTGGAGGAAGGTTCATTGTGTGCTTTCCTGTTGATAGATTGACTTAAAAGTGTTTTAATTTTGCCTGTATTTAAGGATTGCATTTGTGCATAGCAGTCCAACATGCAACAGGGGTTATTGTTGCCCTGCATATATGCAAATGCCTTGAAACTCAATGTTTCCCTAGATATCTGTCAGTGGAACCTTCCCAAGCTTCCCTACTACCCAAAAGGCAACTAATTTGCTTGCCAATCAGTGTTGCCCCACTTGTTATCCATACCATTGAATAGAACAAGTGCCTTTGTTTGTCCTAGCTCAAAAACTGGTCAATCTAGCCCACTGCCTTCCCTAATAATATATATGGTGAAAACCTTCTATAATGCATGGGCAATTTCCCATCATTTCGCCAACCAGCCTGATTGACATCGGCATCCTGAGTCAATGGAGCAGATGCCTCATGTATACTGACAACCACTGAATCCTAAAACAAACAAATACCCTATGTGACAGATGTAATTACACTATGAAACTGGAATCAGTTCTCTCATGTAACAAAAGAAAAAACAGACATCAAACAGGCTGTCAGCACACACACTTCACCTCTCACACAAAATAAGGTCATGATGCATAAATCCACATATGCGGAGGTACTCACTAGAAGCCTACCAACAGATCAGAGGCCTCCCAAAAGTAAGCCACTTGCACACACTGCTATGCTAATGGAAACTGCTACTCATAATAACACATACACCATTGTCTCAGCAAATAAACCCATAAGGCAAAACACCTCAAAACCTAATGTCTTTGTCTTAGGCAACTCCATAGTGAGACAGACAGATGTCCTTCTCACCAGGCTGGACAAGGAGGTCACAGTCAGTTGCGTATTAGGCACCAGGATCCATAAAATCAAACATGCTCTCACAATCATAGTCCATGTTAGGATAAATGACTTGAAATGTACTTCTCTGCTCACTGGACTATATGCAGAGAAACATGACTGAAATCTCAAATAATGTGTCCCAGACAGGTATGACACTATCCCTAAGAAGCATTCTACCTTCACTCAGGATGCTGCCACGATATAAACAAAAAATGATTGACTTAGCTTGTGGTGTCAGCCCAGGAAGATCCAGTATCTGTCAGCCTCTAAAAACATGGTCGACAGGCCATGCTGTTTTGCCAGAGATGGTCTGCACCTATCTCATCTAGGCTTTTGGATACTGGCAAAGGCACTTGCCTCACCATAGTGCATTTTTTAGGCAATGTCAAACCAACAAAATTTCCATCATAACAAAATCCACTCGAGACAAACTCAGGTTTCTGCTGCTTAATGTTAGGAGTCTAAATATGAAACTGCACTCCTTGGAAGCAGTCCTCACATTGGAAGATGCTGACGTCTCTGCAGCCACAGAGACATGTTTCCAGGGCACAGAGAGCACCCCAGCTGTGCAAGGCTACAATGCCATCTATAGATTCAGACCTCCAAATTAGCATAAAAAAACAAAGGTGGAGGTGTATCTATCTTCATTAAAGCCAAGTACACCTTGAGATTGGTCAAACAGTATTACTCTCTCAAACTACTCCATGTCCAATTAACAACAGGCAAAATACCATACCACATCATTGCTTGTTATAGTTCCTCCACCATGAAGCAAGAAAAGCACACTGCCTAGCTGTACTTACTGGAGCCACTTGCCATACAGGCCAACACCTTAGTCATAGGAGATTTCATCTTTCATCAACTGGGTGACATACATGAGCCGAGAGGTTACTGGACTTTGTCATCACAAATGCTCTTGAACAGATAGTCTGTACCCCCACAAGGGGCTCAAATGTCCTAGACGTAGTACTCACCAGCATGGGGGGGGGTCACTGCACTCCCCCCAGTGTGATGCCTCCCTGGTAAGACTGGACTCTAAATCAGTCTCATTCAAAGTAAACATTGGACCTGTGAACACCACAGAAGCAAAAAAAAAACCTAAGAAACTTTTTCCAAAGCAAACTACAACCTACTAACCAATGGTATAAAACATTTTATACCCCCCACAATCACAGACAACAATAAATCCTATGCAGAAGTGTACGCAAATGCCATGTATAAACACTTATAGACTCTGCTGTGCCTAACTGGATTAAAACCAGGTCCTCCCAATAAAAGCAAGACACCCTGGTGGACCTCAAATATAAACAGGTTATATAACAAAAGGATGAAACAGACAATAAAAACAAGAGAGAACTGACTCAGCAGAGGAAGAATTTCCTCCACAGCTAGAACAAGTAAATAAGAAATCTTGTAAAATCCTTCTAAGCTAATTACAAAACTAAAATAACATTCTTAACTAACGATAATCATAAGCCAGTCTTTAACTATGATGGAAATTTAAAGGGAAGGCCCAGCTGTGAGCTGAACTGTTAGTAGATGGTACCACTCATACTATACAGGAGGAAATTGCCAACCCGTTAGCTGAAAGATTTGGCACAAACATCCCCCCTTTGTCCCCACCAGCCATACCTCAAAGCATACCTGGCACCAATCACCTGCCTAGTATCTCTAGAAATCAGTCCATATATGCACTCTCCAAGGCCAAAAGCATGGACTCAATGGGACCACATAACATCCCAAGTTGCTTATTAAGCAATTTAAAACAGGACCTAGTGGATCCACTTGGCATTCTCTTTAACTATAGACTGAGAACTGGCTTTGGTTTGGGTGGAGAACAGCAACAGTAATCCCCTTGCACAAGGGTGGACCATCAACCGACCCAGGGAACTATAGACCCATAAGTCTAACCAGCTTCATCTGCAAGGCCATGGAAAGAGTCATCATGGACCTTATCAACAAGGACATATGTGACCTTCAAACTCTAAACCCAACCCAGTTTGGCTTCTTTAAGAGTAAATTATGCTTATTAAACAAAGTAGACTTCTTCAAGTAAGTCACCAAAGCCCTGGATGAAGATAAGACAGTGCATACTGCCTGCCTTGACCTACCCAAGGCTTTTGATACAACCCCCCACTAAGGTATCATTGAGAAACTCTCCCAGCTGGGAATTAAACCTTGCGGCTCACCAACAGAACACATAGTGTCAAAGTCGGTGACCTCTACCAGTAGGCCTGTCACCAGCTGTGTTCTATAAGGATCTGTGCTGGGCCACCTACTATTTGGAATCTATTTCTCAGAAGACCTAGCTAAATTAAATGGCCTTTGGCTTACCAAGTGCACTGATGATTGTAAACTGGGTGCAATCATTGAGTCCCCCAAAGATGGTAACATATTAGTGGAGGGACTAACATATTCAAATGACTGGTTTCAAAGCCATGGTCCAAAACTAAATGCAAAAAAAGTGCATTATTATCCCCATTGCCAAAGTGGAATTCCCTGCCAATTACAATATTGACAGCACTCCTCCTAAGTTCAAACCCAGTACTGCAAGATCTGGGAACACATGTAGTTTGTGATCTGAATTTCAATGACTAAGTTTCCGCAGTGGTAAGGAAAGTCTTCTATAGGTTTATAGGTTCATAGGTATGTACTAGGCTAATGGCCCTGGAGCCTTTACAAGCCTAGCCCATAGGATTACCCTGGCATTGTGCCACTCGACCTTAGTTCCCAGTGCCTTTGTCAAGTAGAGCCACTGGAATGATCCCTGGGGTGAATTTTCTACTTCCCATCCACTCATCAAGATTTCTGTTGAAGTGAGCCAGTGAGGCGCTCCGCTTGACATGTATGGGAAGTCTATTCCATAGCATGGGCAGCCTCTGGGTTATGAACCTGTCCCTCCAGCTTGTTCTGTTGATTGTGGTAATGAAGCTGAGGTCTCTGGAGTGTGTAGTGCGGAGGGACTGGGATTTTTTTAGATGTAGCATTTCTAACAGAGCTGGGTTAGACATGGCTTTGTAAGTCAAGCAGAGATCGCCTCTAAGTAGGTGATATGAGACAGAGAATAGTTGGAGTTTTTTGAGTCTGTCCATACAGGACAAGTGTTTAAGGCCTAGGATCCTCTTTGTGAGGTACTTTTGTGGCCTCTCCAGTTGTTGCAGATGTCTAGTGAGGTACATGCCAAATGGGGCATTGTACTCGATGACTGGCCTAATGAGGGAAAAGAAGAGGGAGACAATGACCTCTTTCTTCCTGGATGCAAAACACTTAGTAATGAGATGTGCCACATAGAAGGACTTTCTGCCCACAGTGGCAATGTGGTGGTCAAAAGAGAGGTTGCTGTCGACCTGTGTTTCCAGATCTCTTATAACTCCTTCTGTGTTCAGTGGACTACCATCGATGTGGTAATTCATGGGAACTGGGTTTTTCCCAAAGGGGATGACGACACATTTTTTGGAATTGAGCTTAAGGCCATGGTTCTGACACCAGTTGTTGGCCTCACTGAGGCCATTCTGTAGCTTATCAACATCACTTGGTGAGTTAATTATGGCACCCAACTTGCAATAGTCTGCAAACTTTTTCTATGTTGCGCATCTCATAAATAAGGGCATAAGGGCATCAGATCAGGTCTATGGATGTTATAATTCCACTGTACTTGACCCTCATCAGAGCATCAGTACAATGCTCCCTTCTACATGTATCTCACTAGGCACCTGCAACAGTTGGAGAAACCACAGAGGTTTCTCACCAAGGAAATACAGGGCCTCCAAACCATGACTTATGTGGATAGACTGAAAGCCCTGTCACTGTAGTCTGTATCATATATGTTGCTGAGAGGTGGCTTGTGTCTGACTTACAGGGCAGTCTCTGACCCTGCCCTGATGGAAATGCTGCACATCCATATGTCAAATGATACAAGAGTCACTTGATCTAGTGATTTTAACTTATCCTGTAACATTAACAGAACATGCTGGAGAGACAGATACATCTCCCAGAGATCCCTGCTATTCTGGAATAAACTTCCAATTCACAAGAAGGAGAGCTCCTCACTGACTCTATTCATGAGAAACCTAGGCAAATAGATGGGAGACTGCAAATTCACCCCAGGGGGTGGCACCCATGTTCCTCATGGATAGGGGTAGTCTGTGTTGATCATAGACTCGCTCTGCAAATTATGTCCATCTGACCAAGGACAACTGAGGTAACTCAGGGTTAACATGACTAGGCTTGTAAGGGCTGTCGGGCTGTGGGGTCACTAGCCTAGTAACCGCCTATGAACCTATGAACAAAAACATAATTGTCAGGATACCCTAGTCACACATATAATTCATATGATATCCACTGGTAAACAGATATTGTCATGTATAATTATCTTGATATCGTTAATATTTATTCACAATTAACTGGAACAATATTAATAAAATTTGGAGTGTACTGGATTAGAGCATGGTAACTGCGGTGGTGGTGCTGCGGTAGCGTTGTCACCTCACAGTAAGATGTTGTCCTGTTCAATTCTCAGCTAGAGCGTCTTCTGTGTGGAGACATGCGTGAATGGGCGTACCTTCATTGAAGGTTGTGCATCAGGGCTGGCAACTCGGCATGTAAAAGTTTACTGCCAATCATTAGCTGACCGGAGTTCTGCTGTGGCGACCGCTAACTAGGAAAAGCCGAAAGACACAACAACAACTGGATTAGAGCATGGCCACACCTATACTGTGGCCATGAACTTGCACAAGTTACCACAGGGAAGGCTTGGCAGCAGGTGTATTTTATGCACTCATTACTGTCCAGAGTGCTCATTGCCACACAGGAAGTGTTTGTCAGACATGCTCAGTACTTATATAGACTCATTAAAGAGTTGTGTGGTTAACCATGTGCGTGTGTGTGTGTGTGTGTGTGTGTGTGTGTGTGTGTGTGTGTGTGTGTGTGTGTGTGTGTGTGTGTGTGTGCGTGTGTGTGTGTGTGTGTGTGTGTGTGTGTGTGTGTGTGTGTGTGTGTGTGACCTGACTGTCAGTAAAGTATGAAGTCTATCCCATGTCAGAAAAAAATTAATTGCAGAACCATAATTGCACAGATACCACAGTTACACATTTAATATCTATGATATACACATTTAATATATATGATATCATGTGTATGCACAATCCACCTGCTACACATAGTTATTTTTATGTATATTTATTTTAATATTATTAATTTTGATATAAATTACAGTGGAACAGCATTAATAAAACTTGGAGTTTGCTGGATTAGAAACCTGCCTCAGCTGTATTGTGGCCACGAACTAATGCCTGTTGCTGCAGAGAAAGCTAGGCAGTAAGTGTAGTTACTGTGTATGAGTGCTGACCACCATACAGTGTTGCTTAGCATGTTTGTGGAATGGAAAGCAAAAGAAGTAACAATATATCTTTTTTTAAAAGTTACAATGTATATTTTTTTTGTCTGTGACAGTACACCATATTTGTGAACTGGTGAGCAACGTGCAAATTGCTTTTTAACTTTCATTATTAAAAGAAAAATGTGGGACTTGACCCATGGTCTCCATATCCTATGTGCTGTGTGCTTCATCGTGTCTACCAGGTGTGCTACACATATATCTGATTCACAGTTTTAATTTATGCTATCTTTATCATAGAAGCTGCTGACCTCCACACAATGGTGCTAAGCAGAGTTGTGCTCCTTAGGGAGGTTCCATTAAATTTAAAGCATTTATATACCATGCAAATATTAATATTAAAAAAATAAAATACATTTTAACACATTACAGATTTTTACACAACTCTAGATTTGAACTATCACATTAATGAACCCACAAAACACACTGGGAGTATTTTACCTCTCCTTGCCATGGAAAAAACTCTGCAGCAGGAAAGCAAATCGTGCATACAAGCAATTCCTACTTCCTCTACAGTATTAATAAGACATATAGACTTGTACACTCTCATGTCTTTGTACATGTGTGACTTACATATTTAGTACAATGACTGATCACACAGCCATTTATAAATATGTTTGCAGCAATGCAGCTCTGTCTTCTCTTTGTATTATATTAATTCTTCTCTTATCTGTGCTGTACTCTCAGACATGCATTCTATAGTGTATTTTGTATCATCGTCCTTTAAATGCATGGTGAAAATACATGACAGTGAAAATGATTTTTCAGCAAAGGCATGAGAGTTTGGCTATTAGTGAACAAAAATGATAAATGTGTGCAGTTTAGTTCCATTTAAAAGCTTGATAAAGTTACTTCTAAATTTTGCAAGTGTATCCTGGGTGACACACTCAATGTAGGTGAGATAGTCTTAATTGTCATTGTGTCTTCTTTCTCCCTTACACTAGTCATTCACAGTTGGAATCCATTAGCAATTAATAGTAAGGTAGGGCTTACACTATTTTTACATTTGCTACATGAAGTCAAAAGTTTGGTATTTGGGGGGCGTGTCCAAGATGAGCACAGAGTAGCAGCTTTTCTTATGAGCTCTGCCTTTACAGAACTTTATTGACAGGAAATATTGATATAAACTTCCCTAATAATAGTTTTCTTTATTTTAATTAATTCTTTAAAATATATATTAGGGTAGTATATAAAAAATTTCAAGTAGATTTTAAGTTTTCCTGTGAAAGTTACACTTGGAAGTACTACAGTAAAAGAACAGGATGAGCTTCACTAAATCTTCTCATCAAGAGACAACTATAAAAAAAGAACTACAGTCATTACTAACTACTATTCAGGAACTAAGTGCCAAGATAGACAAAATGGATATAAAAATTGACAATTTCAAAGAAAAGTGTTCTCACCAAATGGACATTCTACATGAAGATTTATTGCAACAGAGGAAGCAGATTTCAGGAATGGAAACTGCATTAAGTGATATGGATAACAGAATTCAGGAGAGTGAACATAATGTTGAGTTCCTGTTAAAGCCAAATTCTTTTCTTCAGACAAAGGTTGATGACCTTGAGAACAGGTCCCATAGGAATAATGTGAGAATTTTTGGCTTACCGGATAACATAGAGGGAAATAATATGGAAACATTTTTATCTTCCTAGTTGCCTGAAGTACTTGAACTGCCAGAGGCTCTTTCATATGGTATTGAAAGAGCCCATAGATCAATGGTGACATCTAAAAACACCAAGAGTAATTATACTAAATCTGTTATTGTAAAGATCCTATCAGCCCATGATAAGGAAATGGTACAAAAGACTGCGTGGGCAAAATCCCCAATCAAACTGAAGGACAATATTATACGCTTTGATAATGACTATTCTTCTTCAGTATTATCAAAAAGGAAAATTTTCTTGCCTTTAGTCAGAGAACTAAAAAAGAATAAAATAAAAACCCATTTGCTTTTTCCTGCAAGACTGAAAATATTTTATCAAGATGGTTTTAAAATTTTTGACGACCTAGATAATGCAATAACTTATATAAAATCTAATAACATACTGGAAAAAGTAGATGAAATTGAGTGGACCAGTCCTAGTCTTAAAAGGAATGCTGAGAACAACACTTGGAAAACATTTGACCCTAAAAAAAAAATCAAAAGATGAATCATAACAAGTACATATTTGCACTTGATTCACTCAGCTGGGGAAATGAAACCGGACATCCAGGTGAGCTTTTGGTATTATATTTAATATAATGTAAATTGGTTAACTAAATAGTTGTCTATTTTGTTTTGTAGAATAGTCATTTGTTGGGATTTTTTTCATTTGTACTATTTGTTTAAGATTAATTATCTTAATGTTTATTGGTTTGATTCCCATGGATGCAGTGATTCTCCTGTCTTGGATATCTATGCTTCCGGATGTCTTGTAGTGGTGCTTATCATTAGGGGGCATATTTGTTTATCTTGATTTTGGTTCTTATAGTGGTTGGAAAACTTTTATTTAGTTATAATTGCTGTATTTGTATTTTAGTTGATTTATGGTTAATTGTTTGATAAAGGAATCTTGTATGATGGCCTGATGTATAGTTGCAGAATTACTGTGCTAGTGATGGTACTTCTGACCCGGGATGTGAGTGGCAGTGTGGCTGGAGTAATGGTAAGGCTTTGTTGTAATTTCTGAGTTGTTGGTGTGTTTATTTGGAGGCTCTGGTTTGGTGCTCTAGCACTGTAGAGACATGTGTGGTGTTGTTTGTGTTAATTGTATGTTTTGGTGCCTGTGTGCTTTGGTCGGAGATTAGCCGGAGAGTCTGGTTGATAGTGTGGTGAAGCTTTGCTTGATAGCTGTCATTGCTTCGTGTTGTGTATGCAAGGTTTTTTTTTTTTCTCATCTCTCTTGGTATAGAGGAAGTCTCGAGACATTGTCTTATATGTAGTTAAGTAACGTTTTACTTACTATTTCCCGCCGGAACTTTGAAAGCTTTATCTTCATGATGAGCTCGAGACTGTGGTATCCATCGTGGCTGGAATGCTGGGAGCTTTCTTAAAACGTCATCATGAAGGCGTCTGAAGTAAATTGATCTTCTGAGCCTCACCGGGAAGCTACTGAATCAAATTTGTTTCCTCATACAGCATACGGAAAGAAGATATAACTAGAGTACTACTTTCAACTTATTGTAAGACATTATATGCAATAATCTCTTAAATAAATAGGGATTATACTACACATGTAGCCTAAATACTTTTTCTGATCATCATAGGTATTCTTGAGCCTTATGTATTTATATACGGATAGTATTCTCATAAAATATTTGCTTTATGTATGACAAGGGTGCCGATATCTTGATGAGAAATACTAGTTGTGATTTGTGCATTTTTGGAAGATTTAATAACGCTACAAGCTGTTTATATACTTGTGTTGCATGTACATTTTTTATAACTATTGACTTGCTGAGAAAATATTCATGAAGCATTTATCAAAATGTTAAATGTATAGATGTATATAATAGATTATCTCAGTTATTTTATGAATGCATTTGTGTAATAGGCTGATAAGGATGTACCACATAGGCAACAATAATATTGCAAGGACAGGTGCATTAAAAATAGTTAGATCTGTTTATCATTAGAAAATGTGAAATTTTCATCTTTTGTTTTTTTTTAATGAAATAGATTTTCAAAATTCAAAGATAGTTTAAGCTATAATTGAATAATAAAAAGCTCATTATATTTAAATAAGGCTTTTATATAGTATACAGGAGCTATTTAAGCACCTTGCTTCTTTGAACTAATATGACCTTTTCACTAGTTTTCAGTATGGTGATGGACCCTTTGAGGTAACTCAAATTAATGCAATGAATGGAAGATCAGACTTTTAAGGTTTATTAGTCACTCTTCTATGAGAGACTGCACTGGGGTGTTTGGTTATAAGAAAATTAGCAGGATGTTGTTGGTTTTACTTCTTGATGAGTAATCACTATATTTGGTTTCTGGCAAAGAAATGCAGTGTTCATTTCTTTCAGAACAATCATTATGTTAGTTGATTGTTAGTAAAATCACTTTTATTAGCATCTTATTTATTAGCTGCCAATGTTAGTGGTTATTGAAGGCCCTTAGGTGATTCATTTACAACTATGTCCCAGTTAGCTGATCACCTATGGCAGTACTATATATCACATTTCAGCCTTTATTAGCCATATTTCGGTAATAAAATAATGCCATAGTCTCTTTTTAAGGTTCTTATCAAATGTGATTACTTTAAAACAGAAGAGTGAACTAATAGATCATAGTAGTTCTTAAAAACCTACTAACTAATGTAAGAAAATTCTGTACTTTATTCCTAAGATGTAGCTGTCATCAATTTACTAATTGACACACCATTATATCTATATATTTGGTTCATACAAAAAATTGTTTATGTTATTGATGAGAAGCCTTATTTTTATAGTTATGACTATAGACATTTAGGCAGGTGCTGATTGGATGCTGCTTTTGATAGAAGGTCGATTCAAATGACTGATGTCATTCGAGTTAGGAGTTTTAAACTCCAGAGGGGTTCGGGTTGGTTATTTTGTTTCATGTTTATGTTATAAATATTTTTTAATAACTTTTCAGATGTTCATATCTTATGTAGTAGGAAACAACCTTAATTTTAAGAATATGATACTCTTACACTATGTTTGTTCTAATGATCATAATAGTATTCCTATTAGATATATTCTTGTGTATTTCTTAGATCAGTATGTTTATATTTACATCATTTAATTTTCAATGACTACACTAAAAGGTATATCAGCTAACATTAATGGTTTAAATAATCCTAGTAATAGGAGGGATTTAACTAGGTATCTTAAGTTACATAAATCCCAGTTATTATTTTTTACAAGAAACTCACTTAATAACAGAGGATATATTCAGACTTGAATCTAAAACATATAAGATTTTAATAAGTTCTGAACATACTAAGAAAAAGAGAGGAGTAGCTATCCTATGGAACAGCATAATGCCTTTTCCTAAAATAATAGATACATATAAGGATAATAAAGGAATGTTTTGTGCAGTCACCATAGAAATAAACAGTAAACTTTTCACATTGATTAACATATATTGGATCCCAGGGATAGGGATAAACTCAGTGAAACAACATCTAGATCAAATTGTACTATTCTCTAAAGGGAACATTATTTTGGCAGGAGATTTCAATTGTATTCTAGATTACAAAGACTCTAGTACTAATGGGAAGAGAAGAATATCTACATCATCTAAATTATTAAAAGACTTTTCAGATACTTATTTTTGAAAGATATAAATTATTTTGCAGATACTACTTCTTTGTTTTACACCTTTTTTTCTCATAGACATAACTCATACTCGAGGATAGATAGAGTTTTTATTTCTAATAATTTAACAGATTCCTTAAACAAATCAGCAGTGATTTCATGTCCTTTATCAGATCATAATTCTAGAATTTTTGAAGTGGTAGTCAATCCAAATTTTAATATTCATATAAAAAGGATCCCAGCTTATATCACAAAATTAAAAGATTTTAATGATTTCATTTCTACAGAAGTACAGAATATTTTAGAACTTAACAATACTAATAGTATATCAGAAATTTACATATGGGATGTCCTAAAAGCTTATCTATATGGTAGGATATTGAATTGGTACAACAAAAAAAGAAAGCTTGGGATAAAGAGCTGCAATATATACAATGTAAATTAGACACTTTAAAACCTAGTAATATGGATGATAAATATTTATCAGATAAAATAAAAGAAATAAATATGTTAAATAATAAATATCTAGAAATATTAAAATATAAAACTATGATCAATATAGAAAAATTCAAGTTTATAAATTTCTCTTCTAACCCTAAATCCTTAAAAATTCTTGCTAATAAAACAAAAAGATTAAATAGATTTAATCATATTAATGAAATATTCTCCCCTAAAAAAGGAAAAATGGTATCGGAAATTCATAATATATTAACTGAATTTAGAGAGTTTTTTTATAAACATCAACCAAACAACTACTGAAATTAACTCTAAAGAGGAAATAAAAACATTTATTAATAAATACACTAAAACAAGACTTTCAGAAGAACAAGGGATTTATATTGATAAACAAATATCTTTCAATGAACTTCAAACTCACATTACCAAATTAAAGCAAAATAAAGCACCAGGTAATGACGGCATCATTCCTGAAATTTACAAATTACTATCTATAAATGCTCTAAAATTGCTTTATAAAGTATTTAATCTTGCTCAGGACAAAAACATAATCCCACCTTCTTGGAAATACGTTTTTATTTCTCCTATTTTAAAATCTAACAAAGATCCCTGTAAGTGTACCTCCTATAGACCCATCTCCCTATTAAACACTGATTACAAATTATTTATATCCATTTATGCAGAAAGGCTTAAAACATGTTTACCCAAATTAGTTGATAGTGATCAAACGGGGTTTATAATAAAGAGAACTTCATATGATAACATTAAAAGAATATTAACTTTAATTGATTCGGTGAAAAATCTTAAAACAAATTAAACCCTAGTTAGTATAGATATAAATTGTGCTTTCAATTTAGGTACATGGGAATATTTTTTCACTTTATTAAAGGAATTCAATTTCTCCAATAATTTTATCAATCTTATCACTCTGTTATATGAAGGTAGCCAAGCTTATGTTAAAATTGGTACTAGTGTATCTCAAAATATAC
This sequence comes from Protopterus annectens, assembly GCF_019279795.1. Taxonomy (NCBI): domain Eukaryota; kingdom Metazoa; phylum Chordata; order Ceratodontiformes; family Protopteridae; genus Protopterus; species Protopterus annectens. The sequence continues at coordinate 798,641,531 of NC_056736.1, read as the reverse complement.
CAATAGTAAAAGGTACTAAGCAAGGGTGTCCTTTATCCCCTCTTTTATTTTCATTAGTTATGGAACCATGGGCAAATTTAATAAGACATGATACAGATATTGAAGGATACAAGTTAAACCCCAGTATATCAATCTACAATACAAATGTTTGCAGATGACATATTGATCACTCTTGGGAGTAGAAGGGAATCTATGCAAAAACTTTTTAAAAACATGGAATATTTTCAAAAAAATTCCGGCCTTACTTTTAATAATAATAAAACACAAATTCTTTTAACAGGTTCAAAAAAATATATACCTGATGAATATAATGAATATATAGCTCAGTCTCAACAAACAGCATATTTAGGTATAATTATTACTAACAATATTAAAGATACCATTCAAATAAATTATAATAAAAGTCTATTACAGATAGAAAATGTAATAAATAAATGGAACAAATTACCCTTTTCTATGGATGATAAACGTTTAATAATAAAGATGATCCTTCTCCCCAAAATCTTATATATAATTCAATCTTTATCTATACCTCCTTCTTACCAAATAATTAAAAAATTTAATTCAATGATTCAGAAATTTTTCTGGTTACCAAATAAGCCAAGGATTGCATTAACATACCATATGTATAATTGGAATAATGGGGGTACAGCCTTACCAAATTTAGAAATGTATTCAATTTCATTAGTATTCAATACTATCTCTCATCTCATTGATGTGGAATACACTGCTAAGTGCAAAGAGTTTATAGAGGTATTGTCACAAAATACCAAAGATATAAACAGTTCCTATAAGCTAAATATAATAAATAATCCATTTATTTGGAGGTTAAAAGATTATATTTCTGAATTTTCTTCTCTGAGTTTTAACTCTAAGTATATAGTTTTTCTTTTAAAATCATTTAAAAATTTTATATTTAAATATAATATATATAAGGATTGACTTTTTTTACTCTTCCCTATAGCCTACCCACACAGATCTATTTTCTCTTCAGATTATACAAAAATGTCTGTATTTCAGCAAAAGCATTTAACATTTTGGCACCAAATGATGATAAATAATGAGATAAAATCCAATAGTTTACTCTTGGAAGAGTATAAACTTGATTCTTGTTTATGGCTAGAGCTTCAAGAAGCTAGACAATATGTATTAAATAAATTGGATTATATGTCTCCTATAATTAGGAAAAAAATTCCCAAGCTAATACAATATATGCTTTTATCAGTTTTGCATAAATCTCCTGCTAATAACAAATTATCAAACATTTATAGGGCAATTAAATGTGATTTAGATACACATTCAGATAATTATTGGAATATTTTTCTTTAATTAATAATAATAATCCCCCTTCTGAGAAAGACAAATTGAATATTTTACAATCAGCAAGTATGACTACTTCTTCTTTAAAATGGAAATTATTCACATATAGATTTTTAAATAGATCATTTATCACTCCTCAAAATATAAGTATATTTTCTAAAAAGAATATAACATGTTGAAGATGCAATATTGAATTGAATGCTGACTGGTCTCATATGTTTTATAATTGCATATATTTAAGAAAATTTTGGGATGATATCAATAATTTGTTGCAAACAATTTTTATTGATAATTTCTTTATATCTAAATCACTTGTTTTATTTAATACTCCTGTTCCTGATTGTGTAAAAGAGAATAAGTGCCCTTTGGTTTGGTCTGTACTATCTATAGCTAGAAAAACAATCACTAATAATTGGAAATCTAGTACAGCACCTACATTTTTGGAATTTAAAAATATACTCCTTGAAACGTGTAATTTGGAAATGTTAACTATTAAATCTAGATCATCTAGTAATACTACATTATATAATTCATGGAATATCATCTATGAACTTCTAGAAAAATAGTTTATTAATTTATGTAAACAGATGATTTTTATTAATCCTACAGCTACATTAAGAATTTTTTTTTTGCATGATGAATGTCTTTGTACATAGTTACATTGGTTTATATATTCGAAGGTTTTTTTTTTTTTTATTTTCTTGTTTTTTAACTTTAAAGAAAAAAATGTTATAAGTTCATAGAAATATTTGTTCATTTTAATAATTATTTAATAAAATTCTTTGAAAAAAAAAGTTTGGTATTCAGCAATTCTAATGAGTTCACACCTCATTTGCATATTTAGCACACTCAGAGGACTTAATCTGCACTATAAACAGGTAAACATGTAAATAGGGAACTTGAAAATAAGCAGACTTGTGTATTTAGACAAAAGAGAAGATTGCTATTCCTTTTGATTTATCTGTAGAGAAGGCTTCTAATTTTGTTAAGGTATGATTGTATTTTGAAGTACATTCTAGATTTTGTAACATGTTAAAAAGCAAATTATATATGCATCCAGTAGAACACGTAACTTGTATCTGTATACACTTCATATAATTTCTTTGTTGTCATACGCATTTCTGGCAGGCATTTACATTTCTCAGATGGACAGGTTATTAACTTTCATTGCAAGTGTTATTGTTAAATTATTTTATAATCTGCAATGTTATTGTATGGAAATGTAATGTACTATGTCAATAACACGTGTTATGCTTCTGAAATGGCCCACAGATAACTTCAGGGGAGAAGTGGCACAGTTAAAGGTGACTGGCAATCATATAAAACTGACTTTTCTGTTGTAAATGTGTACACATTGTGCAAATTGTGTTGAAAGCATAATATGACAACTGAATTAAGTGGTATACTTTGGTTTATACAAACCTTCATTTGTTTGTTGTTTTGGAGGTGGGGGAGCAACGTACTATTTATATGTTGCCACAACAAAAATGTGTTTCAGTGCTTTTCTCTTGAAAATATGTAGCCATACTGTTATTTCAGGGGGAAACAATACATTACTAAAACGGTATTCCTTGGTTTGGACCAAAGATTAGTTTGTGTGTGAGTGTGATGTGGTACAACCATATAAACTTCAGTTGTAATAACCAAAATGTGTGTTTCAAGTGTTTGATGCTGACAAATATGTGTACATAAGCAGGAATTTAGTTAGATGATATTTATGTGTTGTATCCTTCTCTGCTTTATGTCACATAGGATTATGGCACCCATACGTACACATCCATGTAACCTCCCCCCTTTCAGTGATTCAGAAAATGATGTCATGTTATAGTGCAGACACATAGGTGCCATAGTGCCTTTCTGTTTGAGAGAGGATGTGGGGATATGGCTTCCAGAATGCAGATTTGGAGCCAGTTAGTAAACAATGTCAGTGCAGAAGGTAGTCATACCAGGATTTATGATCAGGTATATTATAGGGCGACTGACATGGTTTCATCACCCAGTGGAGAGCAGCTGCAGTTGCCCATGAACAGCTGAATATAAAAGGGGGTGCCTGTAAGATACAGACTCATATTCTTCTGATGATGCACACACTAGTTGACTGCAGTGAGATTAGAACCCATACCTATGCAGTTATACAAACTAGAGAGCATCACAGCCCAAGTCTGACTGTTATACTGTTGCTGGATACTTTATAGTGGATTACATCATCATTATATTTTTTGGAAGATTTTGGGAGGCCTGTATGAAATGGCTGTGTTGACATGTATGACTGTAAAATGTTTGTTTTCTATTACACTTGATTGCTGACAGCAGGATACAGACTCATGCTTTTATGACTATGCACACACACACTCCAGTGACATTAGAACACCTATCTAGTTGCACAAGCCAGAGAACGCAGTATTTAATGCAAGTGCCACAACACAAGTCTGACTTTTACATTGTTGCTGGACGTGATATACTGGATGACATCATCAGTGTATGTTTGGGAGAATATGTTGGGAGGTGTATATGAAATAGCTGTGTAGGCATAAACGACTGTAACAATTTTTGTTCTCCATGACACTTGATTGCTGAGAGTAGGATTAAGACTCATGCTCTTCTGACTATGCACACATACAGACACACACACACACACACACACGCACACACACACACACACACACACACACACACACACACACACACACACACACACACACACAAAATGTGGCTGCTGTGATAAGTTAACCCCACCTAACTATTTTGTTCTCATCTGCAGAACACAGTAGTTGATATTTGCAATATTACCAAAGTCTGCTTTTTCCTTCTCATAATGGTTTTTATAGATGATGACATCATCATTATATGATATAGGTAACATATTGAGAGTGGTGTGCAAATTGTGGACTTTGGATTTTCTGTTTTGGTTCCAATGTGCAGATATACTTTGAAAGACAACTTCTCTAACTAAATGTAATAAGCTGTCAGGAATTCATGTTGCTTAAATAGGAGATATGCACCTGTTTCTCAGTTTGTTGTGTACATTACATACCTATAGAGTCACACACATACACACACACACACACACACACACACACACACACACACACACACACACACACACACACACACACATATTTTGTGGTCAGCATGGATGCAAGTGTTGATGTAAGTGTCTTCACATTTGTGATGAATTGATGCCCACATTAAGATATGTATAAGACAATTTCAATGTCTCTTGCCAGTATAAAGCTTTAGATGATGTAATAATGCAGTTGTGCTATTTCATTTTGTAGTGTAGTTGACATTTGGGAACTATTACTGACGTATCCATTTTCAAGTGCACTGTTGCAGGGAACACATGAGTCTGAGTAAATGTTTGTTCAGTCGCTAACAAGTCCCTTCTTTTTGGTGGTGTTTTTATATGGATTTTAATGAGATGAAGAATTACTGGACAAGAAACAAAGTAATACACGACAATCAGCTCCTCATGTTGCACTCCACTGAGCAACTGGTTTGTGGGTACTATGGTAAAATGTTTGCACATGCGAGATTCACGTTTAATGAGTAAAACTTGAACTTGAGAAGTACTTATGCATATAGGCTAGGGGAGAAATAGCTGACAGATAGTATGGTGTTCGTAGTGTAGTTTATATTGTAAATGTTGTGTCATAACTTTTAAGACATTAAGGACTGTTGCTATTGTCTTCCCCATTTGTGCAAAGTTAACAAGCAAGCAAAAGCAGTTGACTGTTTAAATGGAAAAATAATAATATTTGTATTGGTTTGCCTTCATTTGCAAAAACACTCTAAATGGTGAGGTGCACCTGTGAGCACTTTGGACAGTACTCAGTGTAAGAAATATAGCTGCTGCCTAGCTTTCCCTGTGACAGATGGTGTAAGAGCATTAAACTTAAGTTTAGAGTGCAAATGGCACAGGGTTCAAATCTATCTCCATCTTATTTTTTTTACTTAAGTTAAAAGGATGGCATTATATAAGTAAATGTAATAATTCCTGCAAATGTGAGAGGCAATGACTACAGTAGAGTGTTGTATAAAAATGAACATCAGTCAATTGATTTATGTCAACAGTACACATATGGATTTGCATTTTTGTACATTCAGGAATCTAAATAAGTGTTAGAATAAATGTTTCAAAGTACTGCCTTTACTCTGCTTCAAATTTGTGTTCCTTTTGTGTGATGAGTTTAAGCAGCATTGCGCAGTGTTAACCATACTAGTGTGGCCAATGCCATATGAAATGATGAGCCATTCACTGGGTAATGTGACAGCTGGCATTAATTTGTGACCTGTCTTCTTCTTTACCTGTTAGAGCACTTGACTTTAATACATGTATTGTGTGGTATAAATTTTCATGATTTCCCACATTTTTGTGGGGCTTTACACAATGATAAATATAATCAGTAAGATGTGGGATTCAAACCTATGTAAAATAGAAAATACAAATTCTTCCACACGGGTGTTTTTTCCTCATTGCCAGAAAAGAAGTGTTTGTCAAACATGCCCATTCATTATAAAGGCACAATAAAGATTGAGTGGTTAACAATATTTCTCTGTAACCTGACACGGTCCTGGTTTATCCATTCTAATGTGTGATGCAGGAGTAATGTATGACAGTATACTGGAAATGAATATAATTGTATCACTTGCAGGAAAGATTTCTAAGCTGTGGGTCAGACCATATAATACATTTTGTTTTTCAGCTAGACTTGTGTTATGTGAGTCATGAAGATGACTATCAGTGAAGTATGAAGTCTATCCCAGGGCAGAAAAGAAATGTTTAATTGTCTGAAAAGATTTCAAGCCTGCATAAACTAAAGCACTGCTGGTGATTCCCTGCTAGGTGAGGAAAGTAAACCTATATTTTTTTGTCTGTGACTGATAGAGCTGCTTTCTATTACCTGCTCCATTTTTTTTCTATTTTAAGAAATCTGTGTGGCCTGGTGTTTTTGTTCTATGTGAGAGGTAGACACTTAAATTATCTAGGCTGCACATTTAATTTTTTTTTTTTTTTTTTTTTTATTGGTTAAGTTGTCTCTTGAGTGATACTTAAATATTCAGTGAAATTCTGGGCATCTGTCTTTGTCTGAAATAATTTCAAGCCTGCAGAAACTAAAACACTGGTGGTGATTGCCTGTTGGGTTTTCCTACCCATCTCTCCCTTGATGATCTGCTTTTTAAACCTGGTGATTTTAAGTTGCCCACCCCTAGTGTAAATTGAGCTTAACAAGCTCCTCCCTTTCTAAACTGCTGTTGATATGCTGAATTATTAATTTGCCTTTCCTTGTGCTTACATTGAAACATTGCATTTTGCCTCTCATTGTCTGCTCTACTTGATCTGATTTCATTATCTAGCTAGCTAGCTGTTGGACAAAGTAATGTATTTGTACATTCTAGCAAACAATTCTTTTTACATCAAAAGTAGTCAGTGGATTTTCCATCTAGTGCACTGGGATGTAACCTGGTCTGGTTAGGTTGGGTAAGCACCTGAGATTTCTGAATGTAATTTAATTGGCTGGAGGGCTTATTAATCAGCTTATCTTGTTTTTTACTGCCTTTATAAGTTTTACAATTGAGTGGCTCTTGGTTCATTTATTCAAAGCCAAGTATTTTTATTGAATAATTACACTTTTATAAGTTGTTTAAAGTACACTGCCTGATTCATATCTTCAAGTTTGTTTGTAGTAGCATTTCATGCCACTTAAGTTTGTTTGTGGTAGCGCTTCACTCCATACAATCCTTTACTGTGCTTTTGCTAATTCATCTAGTGGCATTAGGTGTTTACCCAGTCTATCTGAGCTGGGAAACACAAAATGTATCTAAGCATTTTTTTGCACTTCCCTGCACTTGATTTGTACTACTCTGATACCTCTATAGCATAGACAAGATTTAGACCTGCTGAATCTAGCCTGTTATTAATACACTTGAGCACTAAACCAGCCATCTTACATTAAGAAGGGCTCCCCTGCACCTTTGCGGCAGAAGATTGTGGATTCAGCCTTGTCTGAGCTTGGGATTGCTGGAGGAAGGTTCATTGTGTGCTTTCCTGTTGATAGATTGACTTAAACGTGTTTTAATTTTGCCTGTATTTAAGGACTGCATTTGTGCATAGCAGTCCAACATGCAACAGGGGTTATTGTTGCCCTACATATATGCAAATGCCTTGAAACTCAATGTTTCCCTAGATATCTGTCAGTGGAACCTTCCCAAGCTTCCCTACTACCCAAAAGGCAACTAATTTGCTTGCTGATCAGTGTTGCCCCACTTGTTATCCATACCATTGAATAGAACACGTGCCTTTGTTTGTCCTAGCTCAAAAACTGGTCAATCTAGCCCACTGCCTTCCCTAATAATATATATGGTGAAAACCTTCTATAATGCATGGGCAATTTCCCATCATTTCGCCAACCAGCCTGATTGACATCGGCATCTTGAGTCAATGGAGCAGATGCCTCATGTATACTGACAACCACTGAATCCTAAAACAAACAAATACCCTATGTGACAGATGTAATTACACTATGAAACTGGAATCAGTTCTCTCATGTAACAAAAGAAATAACAGACATCAAACAGGTTGTCAGCACACACACTTCACCTCTCACACAAAATAAGGTCATGATGCATAAATCCACATATGCGGAGGTACTCACTCGAAGCCTACCAACAGATCAGAGGCCTTCCAAAAGTAAGCCACTTGCACACACTGCTATGCAAATGGAAACTGCTACTCATAATAACACATACACCATTGTCTCAGCAAATAAACCCATAAGGCAAAACACCTCAAAACCTAATGTCTTGGTCTTAGGCAACTCCATAGTGAGACAGACAGATGTGCTTCTCACCAGGCTGGACAAGGAGGTCACAGTCAGTTGCGTATTAGGCACCAGGATCCATAAAATCAAACATGCACTCACAATCATAGTCCATGTTAGGATAAATGACTTGAAATGTACTTCTCTGCTCACTGGACTATATGCAGAGAAACATGACTGAAATCTCAAATAATGTGTCTCAGACAGGTATGACGCTATCCCTAAGAAACATTCTACCTTCACTCAGGATGCTGCCACAATATAAACAAAAAATGATTGACTTCAACAATTGGCTTAGCTTGTGGTGTCAGTCCAGCAGGATCCAGTATCTGTCAGCCTCTAAAAACATGGTCGACAGGCCATGCTGTTTTGCCAGAGTTGGTCTGCACCTATCTCATCTAGGCTTTTGGATACTGGCAAAGGCACTTTCCTCACCATAGTGCATTTTTTAGGCAATGTCAAACCAATAAAATTTCCATCATAACAAAATCCACTCAAGACAAACTCAGGTTTCTGCTGCTTAATGTTAGGAGTCTAAACATGAAACTGCACTCCTTGGAAGCAGTCCTCACATTGGAAGATGCTGACGTCTCTGCAGCCACAGAGACATGTTTCAAGGGCACAGAGAGCACCCCAGCTGTGCAAGGCTACAATGCCATCTATAGATTCAGACCTCCAAATTAGCATAAAAAAACAAAGGTGGAGGTGTATCTATCTTCATTAAAGCCAAGTACACCTTGAGATTGGTCAAACAGTATTACTCTCTCAAACTACTCCATGTGCAATTAACAACAGACAAAATACCATACCACATCATTGCTTGTTATAGTTCCTCCACCATGAAGCAAGAAAAGCACACTGCCTAGCTGTACTTACTGGAGCCACTTGCCATACAGGCCAACACCTTAGTCATTGGAGATTTCATCTTTCATCAACTGGGTGACATACATGAGCCGAGAGGTTACTGGACTTTGTCATCACAAATGCTCTTGAACAGATAGTCTGTACCCCCACAAGGGGCTCAAATGTCCTAGACATAGTACTCACCAGCATGGGGGGGGGGTCACTGCACTCCCCCCAGTGTGATGCCTCCCTGGTAAGACTGGACTCTAAATCAGTCTCATTCAAAGTAACCATTGGACCTGTGAACACCACAGAAGCAAAAAAAAAACCTAAGAAACTTTTTCCAAAGCAAACTACAGCCTACTAACCAATGGTATAAAAAGTTTTATACCCCCCACAATCACAGACAACAATAAATCCTATGCAGAAGTGTACGCAAATGCCCTGTATAAACACTTATAGACTCTGCTGTGCCTAACTGGATTAAAACCAGGTCCTCCCAATAAAAGCAAGACACCCTGGTGGACCTCAAATATAAACAGGTTATATAACAAAAGGATGAAACAGATAATAAGAACAAGAGAGAACTGACTCAGCAGAGGAAGAATTTCCTCCACAGCTAGAACAAGTAAATAAGAAATCTTGTAAAATCCTTCTAAGCTAATTACAAAACTAAAATAACATTCTTAACTAACGATAATCATAAGCCAGTCTTTAACTATGATGGAAATTTAAAGGGAAGGCCCAGCTGTGTGCTGAACTGGTAGTAGATGGTACCACTCATACTATACAGGAGGAAATTGCCAACCCATTAGCTGACAGATTTGGCACAAGCATTCTCCCCTTTGTCCCCACCAGCCATACCTCAAAGCATACCTGGCACCAATCACCTGCCTAGTATCTCTAGAAATCAGTTCATATCTGCACTCTCCAAGGCCAAAAGCATGGACTCAGTGGGACCACATAACATCCCAAGTTGCTTATTAAACAATTTAAAACAGGACCTAGTGGATCCACTTGGCATTCTCTTTAACTATAGCCTGAGAACTGGCTTTGGTTTGGGTGGAGAACAGCAACAGTAATCCCCTTGCACAAGGGGGGACCATCAACCGACCCAGAGAACTATAGACCCATAAGTCTAACCAGCTTCATCTTCAAGGCCATGGAAAGAGTCATCATGGACGTTATCAACAAGGACATATGTGACCTTCAAACTCTAAACCCAGCCCAGTTTGGCTTCTTTAAGAGTAAATCATGCTTATTAAACAAAGTAGACTTCTTCAAGAAAGTCACCAAAGCCCTGGATGAAGATAAGACAGTGCATACTGCCTGCCTTGACCTACCCAAGGCTTTTGATACAACCCCCCACTAAGGTATCATTTTGAAACTCTCCCAGCTGGGGATTAACCCTTGTGGCTTACCAACAGAACACATAGTGTCAAAGTCAGTGACCTCTACCAGTAGGCCTGTCACCAGCTGTGTTCTATAAGGATCTGTGCTGGGCCACCTACTATTTGGAATCTATTTCTCAGAAGACCTAGCTAAATTAGATGGCCTTTGGCTTACCAAGTGCATTGATGATTGTAAACTGGGTGCAATCACTGAGTCCCCCAAAGATGGTGACATATTATTGGAGAGACTAACATATTCAAATGACTGGTTTCAAAGTCATGGTCCAAAACTAAATGCAAAAAAGTGCATTATTATCCCCATTGCCAAAGTGGAATTCCCTGCCAATTACAATATTGACAGCACTCCTCCTAAGTTCAAACCCAGTACTGCAAGATCTGGGAACACATGTAGTTTGCGATCTGAATTTCAATGACTAAGTTTCGCAGTGGTAAGGAAAGTCTTCTATAGGTTTATAGGTTCATAGGTATGTACTAGGCTAATGGCCCTGGAGCCTTTACAAGCCTAGCCCATAGGATTACCCTGGCATTGTGCCACTCGACCTTAGTTCCCAGTGCCTTTGTCAAGTAGAGCCACTGGAATGATCCCTGGGGTGAATTTTCTACTTCCCATCCACTCATCAAGATTTCTGTTGAAGTGAGCCAGTGAGGAGCTCCGCTTGACATGTATGGGAAGTCTATTCCATAGCTTGGGCAGCCTCTGGGTTATGAACCTGTCCCTCCAGCTTGTTCTGTTGATTGTGGTAATGAAGCTGAGGTCTCTGGAGTGTGTAGTGCGGAGGGACTGGGATTTTTTTAGATGTAGCATTTCTAACAGAGCTGGGTTAGACATGGCTTTGTAAGTCAAGCAGATATCGCCTCTAAGTAGGTGATATGAGACAGAGAATAGTTGGAGTTTTTTTGAGTCTGTTCATACAGGACAAGTGTTTAAGGCCTAGGATCCTCTTTGTGAGGTACTTTTGTGGCCTCTCCAGTTGTTGCAGGTGTCTAGTGAGGTACATGCCAAATGGGGCATTGTACTCGATGACTGGCCTAATGAGGGAAAAGAAGAGGGAGACAATGACCTCTTTCTTCCCGGATGCAAAACCCTTAGTAATGAGATGTGCCACATAGAAGGACTTTCTGCCCACAGTGGCAATGTGGTGGTCAAAAAGAGAGATTGCTGTCAACCTGTGTTTCCAGATCTCTTATAACGCCTTCTGTGTTCAGTGGACTACCATCGATATGGTAATTCATGGGAACTGGGTTTTTCCCAAAGGGGATGACGACACATTTTTTGGAATTGAGCTTAAGGCCATGGTTCTGACACCAGTTGTTGGCCTCACTGAGGCCATTCTGTAGCTTATCAACATTACTTGGTGAGTTAATTATGGCACCCAACTTGCAATAGTCTGCAAACTTTTTCTATGTTGCGCATCTCATAAATAAGGGCATAAGGGCATCAGATCAGTTCTATGGATGTTATAATTCCACTGTACTTGACCCTCATCAGAGCATCAGTACAATGCTCCCTTCTACATGTATTTCACTAGGCACCTGCAACAGTTGGAGAAACCACAGAGGTTTCTCACCAAGGAAATACAGGGCCTTCAAACCATGACTTATGTGGATAGACTGAAAGCCCTGTCACTGTAGTCTGTATCATATATGTTGCTGAGAGGTGGCTTGTGTCTGATTTACAGGGCAGTCTCTGACCCTGCCCTGATGGAAATGCTGCACATCCATATGTCAAATGATACAAGAGTCACTTGATCTAGCGATCTTAACTTATCCTGTAACATTAACAGAACATGCTGGAGAGGAAGATACATCTCCCAGAGATCCCTGCTATTCTGGAATAAACTTCCAATTCACAAGAAGGAGAGCTCCTCACTGACTCTATTCATGAGAAACCTAGGCAAATAGATGGGAGACTGCAAATTCACCCCAGGGGGTGGCACCCATGTCCCTCATGGATAGGGGTAGTCTGTGTTGATCATAGACTCGCTCTGCAAATTATGTCCATCTAACCAAGGACAACTGAGGTAACTCAGGGTTAACATGACTAGGCTTGTAATGGCTGTAGGGCTGTGGGGTCACTAGCCTAGTAACCGCCTATGAACCTATGAACAAAAACATAATTGTCAGGATACCCCAGTCACACATATACTTCATATGATATCCACTGGTAAACAGATATTGTCATGTATAATTATCTTGATATCGTTAATATTTATTCACAATTAACTGGAACAATATTAATAAAATTTGGAGTGTACTGGATTAGAGCATGGTAACTGCGGTGGTGGTGCTGCGGTAGCGTTGTCACCTCACAGTAAGATGTTGTCCTGTTCAATTCTCAGCTAGAGCATCTTCTGTGTGGAGACTTGCATGAATGGACGTACCTTCGTTGAAGGTTGTGCATCAGGGCTGGCAACTCGGCATGTAAAAGTCTACTGCCAATCATTAGCTGACCGGAGTTCTGCTGTGGCGACCGCTAACTGGGAAAAGCTGAAAGACACAACAACAACTGGATTAGAGCATGGCCACACCTGTATTGTGGCCATGAACTTGCACGAGTTACCACAGGGAAGGCTTGGCAGCAGGTATATTTTATGCACTCATTACTGACCAGAGTGCTCATTGCCACACAGGAAGTATTTGTCAGACATGCTCAGTACTTATATAGACTCATTAAAGAGTTGTGTGGTTAACCATGTGTGTGTGTGTGTGTGTGTGTGTGTGTGTGTGTGACCTGACTGTCAGTAAAGTATGAAGTCTATCCCATGTCAGAAAAAAATTAATTGCAGAACCATAATTGCACAGATACCACAGTTACACATTTAATATATATAACATACACATTTAATATATATGATATCATGTGTATGCGCAATCCACCTGCTACACATAGTTATTTTTATGTATATTTATTTTAATATTATTAATTTTTATATAAATTACAGTGGAACAGCATTAATAAAACTTGGAGTTTGCTGGATTAGAAACCTGCCGCAGCTGTATTGTGACCACAAATTAATGCCTGTTGCTGCAGAGAAAGCTAGGCAATAAGTGTAGTTACTGTGTATGAGTGCTGACCACCATACAGTGTTGCTTAGCATGTTTGTGCAATGGAAAGCAAAAGAAGTAACAATATATCTTTTTTTAAAAGTTACAATGTATATTTTTTTTGTCTGTGACAGTACGCCATATTTGTGAACTGGTGAGCAACGTGCAAATTGCTTACTAACTTTCATTATTAAAAGAAAAATGTGGGACTTGACCCATGGTCTCCATATCCTATGTGCTGTGTGCTTCATCGTGTCTACCAGGTGTGGTACACATATATCTGATTCACAGTTTTAATTTATGCTATCTTTATCATAGAAGCTGCTGACCTCCACACAATGGTGCTACGCAGGGTTGTGCTCCTTAGGGAGCTTCCATTAAATTTAAAGCATTTATATCTTTCACAGTGCCTGCTCTAAACCATATACCATGCAAATATTAATATTAAAAAAATAAAATACATTTTAATACATTACAGATTTTTACACAACTCTAGATTTGAACTATCACATTAATGAACCCACAAAACACACTGGGAGTATTTTACCTCTCCTTGCCATGGAAAAAACTCTGCAGCAGGAAAGCAAATCATGTGCATACAAGCAATTCCTACTTCCTCTACAGTATTAATAAGACATATAGACTTGTACACTCTCATGTCTTTGTACATGTGTGACTTACATATTTAGTACAATGACTGATCACACAGCCATTTATAAATATGTTTGCAGCAATGCAGCTCTGTCTTCTCTTTGTATTATGTTAATTCTTCTCTTATCTGTGCTGTACTCTCAGACATGCATTCTATAGTGTATTTTGTATCATCGTCCTTTAAATGCATGGTGAAAATACATGACAGTGAAAATGATTTTTCAGCAAAGGCATGAGAGTTTGGCTATTAGTGAACAAAAATGATAAATGTGTGCAGTTTAGTTCCATTTAAAAGCTTGATAAAGTTACTTCTACATTTTGCAAGTGTATCCTGGGTGACACACTCAATGTAGGTGAGATAGTCTTAATTGTCATTGTGTCTTCTTTCTCCCTTACACTAGTCATTCACAGTTGGAATCCATTAGCAATTAATAGTAAGGTAGGGCTTACACTATTTTTACATTTGCTACATGAAGTCAAAAGTTTGGTATTTGGGGGGGGGCGTGTCCAGGATGAGCACAGAGTAGCAGCTTTTCTTATCAGCTCTGCCTTTACAGAACTTTATTGACAGGAAATATTGATATAAACTTCCCTAATAATAGTTTTCTTTATTTTAATTAATTCTTTAAAATATATATTAGGGTAGTATATAAAAAAATTCAAGTAGATTTTAAGTTTTCCTGTCAAAGTTACACTTGGAAGTACTACAGTAAAAGAACAGGATGAGCTTCACTAAATCTTCTCATCAAGAGACAACTATAAAAAAAGAACTACAGTCATTACTAACTACTATTCAGGAACTAAGTGTCAAGATAGACAAAATGGATATAAAAATTGACAATTTCAAAGAAAAGTGCTCTCACCAAATGGACATTCTACATGAAGATTTATTGCAACAGAGGAAGCAGATTTCAGGAATGGAAACTGCATTAAGTGATATGGATAACAGACTTCAGGAGAGTGAACATAATGTTGAGTTCCTGTTAAAGCAAAATTCTTTTCTTCAGACAAAGGTTGATGACCTTGAGAACAGGTCTCATAGGAATAATGTGAGAATTTTTGGCTTACCGGATAACACAGAGGGAAATAATATGGAAACATTTTTATCTTCCTAGTTGCCTGAAGTACTTGAACTGCCAGAGGCTCTTTCATATGGTATTGAAAGAGCCCATAGATCAATGGTGACATCTAAAAACACCAAGAGTAATTATACTAAATCTGTTATTGTAAAGATCCTATCAGCCCATGATAAGGAAATGGTACAAAAGACTGCGTGGGCAAAATCCCCAATCAAACTGAAGGACAATATTATACACTTTGATAATGAAAGACTGCATGAGCAAAATCCCCAATCAAACTGAAGGACAATATTATACACTTTGATAATGACTAGTCTTCTTCAGTATTATCAAAAAGGAAAATTTTCTTGCCTTTAGTCAGAGAACTAAAAAAGAATAAAATAAAAACCCATTTGCTTTTTCCTGCAAGACTGAAAATATTTTATCAAGATGGTTTTAAAATTTTTGACGACCTAGATAATGCAATAACTTATATAAAATCTAATAACATACTGGAAAAAGTAGATGAAATTGAGTGGACCAGTCCTAGTCTTAAAAGGAATGCTGAGAACAACACTTGGAAAACATTTGACCCTAAAAAAAAAAATCAAAAGATGAATCATAACAAGTACATATTTGCACTTGATTCACTCAGCTGGGGAAATAAAACCGGACATCCAGGTGAGCTTTTGGTATTATATTTAATATAATATAAATTGCTTAACTAAATAGTTGTCTATTTTGTTTTGTAGAATAGTCATTTGTTGGGATTTTTTTTTCATTTGTACTATTTGTTTAAGATTAATTATCTTAATGTTTATTGGTTTGATTCCCATGGATGCAGTGATTCTCCTGTCTTGGATATCTATGCTTCCGGATGTCTTGTAGTGGTGCTTATCATTGGGGGCGTATTTGTTTATCTTGATTTTGGTTCTTATAGTGGTTGGAAAACTTTTATTTAGTTATAATTGCTGTATTTGCATTTTAGTTGATTTATGGTTAATTGTTTGATAAAGGAATCTTGTATGATGGCCTGATGTATAGTTGCAGAATTACTGTGCTAGTGATGGTACTTCTGACCTGGGATGTGAGTGGCAGTGTGGCTGGAGTAATGGTAACGCTTTGTTGTCATTTCCGAGTTGTTGGTGTGTTTATTTGGAGGCTCTGGTTTGGTGCTCTAGCACTGTAGAGACATGTGTGGTGTTGTTTGTGTTAATTGTATGTTTTGGTGCCTGTGTGCTTTGGTCGGAGATTAACCGGAGAGTCTGGTTGATAGTGTGGTGAAGCTTTGTTTGATAGCTGTCATTGCTTCGTGTTGTGTATGCAAGGTTTTTTTTTTTTCTCATCTCTCTTGGTATAGAGGGAGTCTTGAGACATTGTTTTATATGTAGTTAAGTAATGTTTTACTTACTATTTCCCGCCGGAACTTTGAAAGCTTTATCTTCATGATGAGCTCGAGACTGTGGTATCCATCATGGCTGGAATGCTGGGAGCTTTCTTAAAACGTCATCATGAAGGCGTATGAAGTAAATTGATCTTCTGAGCCTCACCAGGAAGCTACTGAATCAAATTTGTTTCCTCATACAGCATACGGAAAGAAGATATAACTAGAGTACTACTTTCAACTTATTGTAAGACATTATATGCAATAATCTCTTAAATAAATAGGGATTATACTACACATGTAGCCTAAATACTTTTTCTGATCATCATAGGCATTCTTGAGCCTTATGTATTTATATACAGATAGTATTCTCATAAAATATTTGCTTTATGTATGACAAGGGTGCCGATATCTTGATGAGAAATACTAGTTCTGATGTGTGCATTTTTAGAAGATTTAATAACGCTACAAGCTGTTTATATACTTGTGTTGCATGTACATTTTGTATAACTATTGCCTTGCTGATAAAATATTCATGAAATATTTAAGCATTTATCAAAATGTTAAATGTATAGATGTATATAATACATTATCTCAGTTATTTTATGAATGCATTTGTGTAATAGGCTGATAAGGATGTACCACATAGGCAACAATAATATTGCAAGGACAGGTGCATTAAAAATAGTTAGATCTGTTTATCATTAGAAAATGTGAAATTTTCATCTTTTGTTTTGTTAATGAAATAGATTTTCAAAATTCAAAGATAGTTTAAGCTATAATTGAATAATAAAAAGCTCATTATATTTAAATAAGGCTTTTATATAGTATACAGGAGCTATTTAAGCACCTTGCTTCTTTGAACTAATATGACCTTTTCACTAGTTTTCAGTATGGTGATGGACCCTTTGAGGTAACTCAAATTAATGCAATGAATGGAAGATCAGACTTTTAAGATTTATTAGTCACTCTTCTATGAGAGACTGCACCGGGGTGTTTGGTTATAAGAAAATTAGCAGGATGTTGTTGGTTTTACTTCTTGATGAGTAATCACTATATTTGGTTTCTGGCAAAGAAATGTAGTGTTCATTTCTTTCAGAACAATCATTATGTTAGTTGATTGTTAGTAAAATCACTTTTATTAGCATCTTATTTATTAGCTGCCAATGTTAGTGGTTACTGAAGGCCCTTAGGTGATTCATTTACAACTATGTCCCAGTTAGCTGATCACCTATGGCAGTACTATATATCACATTTCAGCCTTTATTAGCCATATTTCGGTAATAAAATAATGCTATAGTCTCTTTTTAAGGTTCTTATCAAATGTGATTACTTTAAAACAGAAGAGTGAACCAATAGATCATAGTAGTTCTTAAAAACCTACTAACTAATGTAAGAAAATTCTGTACTTTATTCCTAAGATGTAGCTGTCATCAATTTACTAATTAACACACCATTATATCTATATATTTGGTTCATACAAAAAATTGTTTATGTTATTGATGAGAAGCCTTATTTTTATAGTTATGACTATAGACATTTAGGCAGGTGCTGATTGGATGCTGCTTTTGATAGGAGGTTGATTCGAGTGACTGATGTCATTCGAGTTAGGAGTTTTAAACTCCAGAGAGGTTCGGGTTGGTTATTTTGTTTCATGTTTATGTTATAAATATTTTCTAATAACTTTTCAGACGTTCATATCTTATGTAGTAGGAAACAACCTTAATTTTAAGAATATGATACTCTTACACTATGTTTGTTCTAATGATCATAATAGTATTCCTATTAGATATATTCTTGTGTATTTCTTAGATCAGTATGTTTATATTTACATCGTTTAATTTTCAATGACTACACTAAAAGGTATATCAGCTAACATTAATGGTTTAAATAATCCTAGTAATAGGAGGAATTTAACTAGGTATCTTAAGTTACATAAATCCCAGTTATTATTTTTTACAAGAAACTCACTTAATAACAGAGGATATATTCAGACTTGAATCTAAAACATATAAGATTTTAATAAGTTCTGAACATACTAAGAAAAAGAGAGGAGTAACAGCATAATGCCTTTTCCTAAAATAATAGATACATATAAGGATAATAAAGGAATGTTTTGTGCAGTCACCATAGAAATAAATAGTAAACTTTTCACATTGATTAACATATATTTTATCCCAGGGATAGGGATAAACACAGTGAAACAACATCTAGATCAAATTGTACTATTCTCTAAAGGGAACATTATTTTGGCAATAGATTTCAATTGTATTCTAGATTACAAAGACTCTAGTACTAATGGGAAGAGAAGAATATCTACATCATCTAAATTATTAAAAGACTTTTCAGATACTTATTTTTTGAAAGATATAAATTATTTTGCAGATACTACTTCTTTGTTTTACACCTTTTTTTCTCATAGACATAACTCATACTCGAGGATAGATAGAGTTTTTATTTCTAATAATTTAACAGATTCCTTAAACAAATCAGCAGTGATTTCATGTCCTTTATCAGATCATAATTCTATAATTTTTGAAGTGGTAGTCAATCCAAATTTTAATATTCATATAAAAAGAATCCCAGCTTATATCACAAAATTAAAAGATTTTAATGATTTCATTTCTACAGAAGTACAGAATTTTTTAGAACTTAACAATACTAATAATATATCAGAAATTTACATATGGGATGTCCTAAAAGCTTATCTATATGGTAGGATATTGAATTGGTACAACAAAAAAAGAAAGCTTGGGATAAAGAGCTGCAAGATATACAATGTAAATTAGACACTTTAAAACTTAGTAATATGGATGATAAAGATATATCAGATAAAAGAAAAGAAATAAATATGTTAAATAATAAATATCTAGAAATATTAAAATATAAAACTATGATCAATATAGAAAAATTCAAGTTTATAAATTTCTCTTCTAACCCTAAATCCTTAAAAATTCTTGCTAATAAAACTAAAAGATTAAATAGATTTAATCATATTAATGAAATATTCTCCCCTAAAAAAGGAAAAATGGTATCGAAAATTCATAATATATTAACTGAATTTAGAGAGTTTTTTTATAAACATCAACCAAACAACTACTGAAATTAACTCTAAAGAGGAAATAAAACATTTATTAATAAATACACTAAAACAAGACTTTCAGAAGAACAAGGGATTTCTATTGATAAACAAATATCTTTCAATGAACTTCAAACTCACATTACCAAATTAAAGCAAAATAAAGGTAATGACGGCATCATTCCTGAAATTTAGAAATTACTACCTATAAATGCTCTAAAATTGCTTTATAAAGTATTTAATCTTGTTCAAGACAAAAACATAATCCCACCTTCTTGGAAATACATTTTTATTTCTCCTATTTTAAAATCTAACAAAGATCCCTGTAAGTGTACCTCCTATAGACCCATCTCCCTATTAAACACTGATTACAAATTATTTATGTCCATTTATACAGAAAGGCTTAAAACACTTTTACCCAAATTAGTTGATAGTGATCAAACGGGGTTTATAATAAAGAGAACTTCATATGATAACATTAAAAGAATATTAACTTTAATTGATTCGGTGAAAAATCTTAAAACAAATTTAACCCTAGTTAGTATAGATATAAATTGTGCTTTCGATTCAGGTACATGGGAATATTTGTTCACTTTATTAAAGGAATTCAATTTCTCCAATAATTTTATCAATCTTATCACTCTGTTATATGAAGGTAGCCAAGCTTATATTAAAATTGGTACTAGTGTATCTCAAAATATACCAATAGCATACCTCTCAACTGTACAGTTTTTTGCAGAATGTCCAGAATTTTGCTTCATATTTTTGGTCCATTTTTTGCAAAAATGTGATTTTCTGGAAAATTAGTGGCATGTCATTAAAGATTGAAGTCAGAAATAAAGACAGAATTTGAATTTCAGACTTCATACGCTTCATAAAATTCATGCTAATGTAAAACCTGTTATACTATCAACTTTCTAAGTTTGTAAGAGCAATATTTAAAATTTGTCCCTATTTTTCGGCCTTTGTCCACCTTTTACTTATGGCTTTGTCCAGATTTCTTGCTATAAAAGGTTGAGAGGTATGACCAATAGTAAAAGGTACTAAGCAAGGGTGTCCTTTA
The DNA here is from genome assembly GCF_019279795.1 of Protopterus annectens. NCBI lineage: Eukaryota > Metazoa > Chordata > Ceratodontiformes > Protopteridae > Protopterus > Protopterus annectens. The sequence continues at coordinate 798,620,855 of NC_056736.1, read as the reverse complement.
TCCCCTCTTTTATTTTCATTAGTTATGGAACCATGGGCAAATTTAATAAGACATGATACAGATATTGAAGGATACAAGTTAAACCCCACTATATCATCTACAATACAAATGTTTGCAGATAACATATTGATTACTCTTGGGAGTAGAAGGGAATCTATACAAAAACTTTTTAAAAACATGGAATATTTTCAAAAAAATTCCAGCCTTACTTTTAATAATAATAAAACACAAATTCTTTTAACAGGTTCAAAAAAATACAATATACCTGATGAATATAATGAATATATAGCTCAGTCTCAACAAACAGCATATTTAGGTATAATTATTACTAACAATATTAAAGATACCATTCAAATAAATTATAATAAAAGTCTATTACAGATAGAAAATTTAATAAATAAATGGAACAAATTACCCTTTTCTATGTACGATAAACGTTTAATAATAAAGATGATCCTTCTCCCCAAAATCTTATATATAATTCAATCTTTATCTATGCCTCCTTCTTACCAAATAATTAAAAAAATTAATTCAATGATTCAGAAATTTTTGTGGTTACCAAATAAGCCAAGGATTGCATTAACATACCATATGTATAATTGGAATAATGGGGGTACAGCCTTACCAAATTTAGAAATTTATTCAATTTCATTAGTATTCAATACTATCTCTCATCTCATTGATGTGGAATACACTGCTAAGTGCAAAGAGTTTATAGAGGTATTGTCACAAAATACCAAAGATATAAACAGTTCCTATAAACTAAATATAATAAATAATCCATTTATTTGGAGGTTAAAAGATTATATTTCTGAATTTTCTTCTCTGAGTTTTAACTCTAAGTATATAGTTTTTCTTTTAAAATCATTTAAAAATGTTATATTTAAATATAATATATATAAGGATTGGCTTTTTTTACTCTTCCCTATAGCCTACCCACACAGATCTATTTTCTCTTCAGATTATACAAAAATGTCTATATTTCAGCAAAAGCATTTAACATTTTGGCACCAAATGATGATAAATAATGAGATAAAATCCAATAGTTTACTCTTGGAAGAGTATAAACTTGATTCTTGTTTATGGTTAGAGCTTCAAGAAGCTAGACAATATGTATTAAATAAATTGGATTCTATGTCTCCTATAATTAGGAAAAAAATTCCCAAGCTAATACAATATATGATTTTATCAGTTTTGCATAAATCTCCTGCTAATAACAAACTATCAAACATCTATAGGGCAATTAAATGTGATTTAGATACACATTCAGATAATTATTGGAAATATTTTTCTTTAATTAATAATAATCCCCCTTCTGAGAAAGACAAATTGAATAGTTTACAATCAGCAAGTATGACTACTTCTTCTTTAAAATGGAAATTATTCACATAGAGATTTTTAAATAGATCATTTATCACTCCTCATAATATAAGTATATTTTCTAAAAAGAATATAACATGTTGAAGATGCAATATTGAATTGAATGCTGACTGGTCTCATATGTTTTATAATTGCATATATTTAAGAAAATTTTGGGATGATATCAATAATTTGTTGCAAACAATTTTTACTGATAATTTCTTTATATCTAAATCACTTGTTTTATTTAATACTCCTGTTCCTGATTGTGTAAAAGAGAATAAGTGCCCTTTGGTTTGGTCTGTACTATGTATAGCTAGAAAAACAATCACTAAGAATTGGAAATCTAGTACAGCACCTACATTTTTTTAATTTAAAAATATACTCCTTGAAACGTGTAATTTGGAAATGTTAACTATTAAATCTAGATCATCTAGGAATACTACATTATATAATTCATGGAATATCATCTATGAACTTCTAGAAAAATAATTTATTAATTTATGTAAACAGATGATTTTTATTAATCCTACAGCTACATTAAGAATTTTTTTTTTTTGCATGATGAATGTCTTTGTAAATAGTTACATTGGTTTATATATTTGAAGGTTTGTTTTTTTTTATTTTCTTGTTTTTTTAACTTTAAAGAAAAAATGTTATAAGTTCATGGAAATATTTGTTCATTTTAATAATTATTTAATAAAATTCTTTAAAAAAAAAGTTTGGTATTCAGCAATTCTAATGAGTTCACACCTCATTTGCATATTTAGCACACTCAGAGGACTTAATCTGCCTTATAAACAGGTAAACATGTAAATAGGGAACTTGAAAATGAGCAGACTTGTGTATTTGGACAAAAGAGAAGATTGCTATTCCTTTTGATTTATCTGTAGAGAAGGCTTCTAATTTTGTTAAGGTATGATTGTATTTTGAAGTACATTCTAGATTTTGTAACATGTTAAAAAGCAAATTATATATGCATCCAGTAGAACACGTAACTTGTATCTGTATACACTTCATATAATTTCTTTGTTGTCATACGCATTTCTGGCAGGCATTTACATTTCTCAGATGGACAGGTTATTAACTTTCATTGCAAGTGTTATTGTTAAATTATTTTATAATCTTCAATGTTATTGTATGGAAATGTAATGTACTATGTCAATAACGTGTTATGCTTCTGAAATGGCCCACAGATAACTTCAGGGGAGAGGTGGCACAGTTAAAGGTGACTGGCAATCATATAAAACTGACTTTTCTATTGTAAATGTGTACACATTGTGCAAATTGTGTTGAAAGCATAATATGACAACTGAATTAAGTGGTATTCTTTGGTTTATACAAACCTTCATTTGTTTTCATTTTGGAGGTGGGGGAGCAACGTACTATTTATATGTTGCCACAATAAAAATGTGTTTCAGTGCTTTTCTCTTGAAAATATGTAGTCATCCTGTTATTTCAGGGGGAAACAATACATTACTAAAACTGTATTCCTTGGTTTGGACCAAAGATTAGTTTGTGTGTGAGTGTGATGTGGTACAACCATATAAACTTCAGTTGTAATAACCAAAATGTGTGTTTCAAGTGCTTGATGCTGACAAATATGTGTACATAAGCAGGAATTTAGTTAGATGATATTTATGTGTTGTATCCTTCTCTGCTTTATGTCACATAGGATTATGGCACCCATACGTACAAATCCATGTAACCTCCCCCCTTTCAGTGATTCAGAAAATGATGTCATGTTATAGTGCAGACACATAGGTGCCATAGTGTCTTTCTGTTTGAGAGAGGATGTGGGGACATGGCTGCCAGAATGCAGATTTGGAGCCAGTTAGTAAACAATGTCAGTGCAGAAAGTAGTCATACCAGGATTTATGATCAGGTATATTATAGGGCTACTGACATGGTTTCATCACCCAGTGGAGAGCAGCTGCAGTTGCCCATGAACAGCTGAATATAAAAGGGGGTGCCTGCTACTGAACCCCTAGGGATACCAAATGAAGAGTTCCTGTTCACTGTCACAGATCCAGAGACCTCAGTGTGAACACCCAGTCGTGGTAGGCCATGGGGTTGTGGTCTTGGGCATAGTCATGAGGAGAGCTCATACAGCTCTGATTGATGTCAGTGCTGTTGTGTCTGGGAGGACAACTATGTCCCAGGAGGAGCTTTCTAGTAAACTTAGATATGGAACATTTTAAATTTGCTTATATAGCAAAATATATAAAAAGTTAAGTATTATTTCCTAGGGATTTTTTTAATAAACCTATTGATAAATTAATAGACTTATACGATAAATTTGTTCATTATACATGGCTGTGGGTGGACAATTCAGCCAAGTTTTTCCTTAATGGACATATAGGCAATTGAGTATTCACTAGCCCCCCCCTCTTTGTTATTCCCATTGTGATGTTTATTTTTCATCCTTCCCTGGCTTCATTTCTTTATGGAACATCTGCACATGGTCAGCAAAATAATTTTGTTTGATTATTGATGACAATGTGTAAGATATATGCATTTATCTGTATGTGTGAGGTGGTTGTAATGAGTGAGTGTATTGCAGTACCATTTGTGATAGTGGGACCAGTGTTAGTTTGTTATCATGTAAATTGTTTTAATATTTAGTGTAATATTAATTTTGTTCCTGTGTTTGTTGCTTATTATCACAGCTGATCCTGACAGTGGAAGTCTATGAGTCTTACCATTTGTTGTCAGAGTATCAGTAAACTCTGATGATGGTAGTGGCCAAACTGAGGCACAGTCATGGGGTGCAGAGGTTGAAACTGACACTGAGGTTGAGATTCATCCATCCTCTGTATTTCCTCTCAGACACAGTAAGCATTCACATACCTATTCCACAGGAGGGTGAGACACTTGATCAGGTTAATGTGGTTACTGTGGCTTCAGTGCCAGTTGACTCTTGCCATAGCCAAAGTGTAGGTGAGGTACCACACAGGAGGGTTGTTAAGCATGCTCAGTGGAGGCCTGCTGCCCATTGTCTACCTGATCCCTGTGTGTCATTACGTGCTACTCAATATATGTTTAAGGCCATCATGGAGGCACATGCCCATTCCACTAAAGTCTCTGTGGATATCCTTAGAGTTATAGATGTGGCACAGACTGATATGCATAATTGCTTCTACTGTGTGTCCAATTCAACAGATCAGGTGAATGGCATGATGGAACAGGCAGTGTCTGTGATGGAATGTCTGCTGGAAGGGGTACAGCATCCATGTGGACATGTCAGCAGCATCATCTCCTGTTAGCCAGTGAGGCCGTGCCGAGTCACAGTTCCACAGTGGCACTACTTCCACTGCTCCATCAGTGGCCGAAGGGTCCACACCCAGATGTGGTAGGACATGAGTTCATTATCCTGGGTATACTTGTCAGGACACCTCATCCAGCGGGCATCAGTCACATTCAGGTAGCATCAGTACATCAGACCATGGGCATGGACATGACAATGCAACTCCTGGCAGAGTCATTTCTTGCAGTCAGGAGAGACAACGATGAACTGTTACCTCTACCACTCACAGCTCAGACCTGTCCATCATGCCAGGTCTTAGAGCTACTACAGAGCTTGGCTGTGTTCTTGTAGACTCTCACCCACATGTTTCACCTTGAATTCCCATACAGACACACGCACACAACAGGTACATGGTACATGGGTCATTTGTGAGGCTTGCAGTTTATTTTGTTTCATTGGTCATTTGACAGTTTATCTAAATTTCTGCCTGCCCTTCTTTCTTACTCACATGCACTCACTATCTTTTGTGTCAGCCATGGCATCCTGCCCCCTAAATAACACCCTTTGCAAATGATAACTGTGCTATAACCTTGTTTATATCTTTTGGATTCAAGGATACATAAGTATTTTGCCTGATGCCCAGGGTACATCGCTGACTGAGTGCTTAGTGTATATGTGTTTGTGATGCTCCTTTGAAAATTGTACTGCTTTCTTACAGGCTTTTATATGTGTATCTTTGATGTATGATCCTATTAGTTGATAAACAGCACGCATCTATTGACATAAGTCAGTCACGTCACACATCGATGTCATTGCTGTAAAACTCACACACCTTCTACTTGGGTACATTAGCAAGTAACAGTATGCAAGGATCTGCCATTCATTTATGTTCTTAGCCATTTATTTTATTTTCCTATTCCAGGTTCAGCACTTACCTTGATAGTCCAGCAGTTACAAGTGTTTTAATCTGGGGCTGGCTGTATCCAATGCTAGCAGTACACATCCATTACATGGGTAAATAAAGGTAGTGAGCATTGCTTTGTATCAGTTTTACTGAATGTATGTATGTGCATAAGATGAACATTGTTCCCCTTTGGTTGCCAACATGTGTGCTATCCATTGCCTTTTGGCTAGGGTGAGGGCATCTTGTGCATGCCTATGTCTACTGACATCCACAGTGGCTGGTAGTTCCCCCTCTGACTCCTCACCTGCATGTGGCTGTGGTGACTTTGCCAGTGGTGGTGGGATGTGTGCCCCTTCCCCTTGGTGTTCCTGTTGAAGCTGTTTTCTCAGGATAATATTGTGAAGGATGGCACAGATAGTGAACATTTTAGCACAAGTTCTGGAATTGTACTGCAGGGCTCTCCATGATTTACACCACCAGAACCATGACTTCAGCAGTCCAAACACACAGTCTATGATATTTCTTGATTGACCATGTGCCAGATTATAACATTCTTTGGCAGGTGTATGTGCATTTCTGATGGGCGTCATCAGCCATAGTTCAACTGAATACCCTGCATCACCCAATAAATGACATGGTGGGACATCCTCTCTAGAAAACTCTGGTAGAGATGAGTGTAGTGCCAGATTTGGGAATCATGGTAACTGCTGGGGTTGCCAGCACACACATTCTGGATTATTCCTCAGCATTACACATTACCTGGCATTTAATGGAGTGGAAGCCCTTTCTGTTTAGGTACACCCTTCTCTGTTGCCTGGGTGATGCTAGGCTCTCACTGTCCATGCATTCTATGGCACACAGAACTTCAGGGAAGTGTGCTAGAGGTAACAATCCTGCATAGTTGTAGCTCTATCCTCAGGTGTACAGGGAAAATGTATGTCATCACTGGCATGCTGTAGTATAGCATTAAGGAACTGATGTAGTATCCCGGATGCTGATGCCTGTGACATCCCCAGCATACCCGCCTGTTGGTCTCTGGAAGGTTCCTGTAGCTAATATTCTAAGTGCTACACATACCTTAATTTCCACAGGTATTGGTTCCCCTTAGTTGGCCCTTGTTCTCAGTTGAGGAACACGTTGGTTGAAGTGCTCCTGTACTGTCATTATCTACCCTGTAGCACTCTACTATTCCCACATCATGCAGACCATGAAAAGTTAAACGGGGTCTAAACACCCATCTCCTTTTTGGCCAAGGTCTATCAGCAACAGCAGCATAGACTTGGGCCTATTGCACATACACATGCAGAAAAGCAACAGCAGTCCCTAACATTCTCTCTCTGTAGAGTAGTTTCTATGGCTGTAGTCTGATAGGCTTCGGAATTCAAGGCCAAAACCTACACTGTACATGGTTGCTTTATAGCTTCTTGAACAGCTCCTCCATCTTAGGTTGGTTGATTAGCATACAGTTCAGCTGCTTATGCTGTAATTAGCATGCCATGATATTTACCATGTTTGCATGGCTCTACATGCTGAATATAGCTGCTTACTGAATATAAATCAGCGATCTACCTTGTGGGTGTCATGCCATGACACACACATGGTTTTAGTGAATCATGGGTGTACTGAATACCACCATAGGTCTATTCTTCCAATCTGGCTATCTCACTCTCCAAGAAGAAAATCTGTACTTACCGAGCTGTGCCCCTCAACTCTACACTGAGGAACAAACAAAAAGTTAATTCTGTGAACTGACATTCATCACCTCTGGAAAGAAAAGTTCCATTTCTGTGAGCTGAGTAGCAGAGAGAGAGAGAGAGAGAGAGAGAGAGAGAAAAGGAGAACTTTCTGACTTTTAACAGTGAAGCAAATGACTTGTACTACACATGATGCAGTCCTGACCATGAAAGCAGTATAGCTACTTATCTGAGAACCAGCATTCAGGAATGCTGGTACAGAAATGAATGCAGGTAATGTAATACATTACTGATCAATTAGCATCTCCTAATCATGCCCCGTAATACCTTGTACCTGAGTAGGGGATTGTGTCAAATGCCTTTCCTAGGTCAAGATAGGTGGTATACTATGTCTATCCCTCGTCCAGGACCTTGGTGACTTTCTTGAAGAAGTCAACCTTTTTTTAACAGGCATGATCTACCTTTAACAAATCAGAACTGGATCCGGTCCAGAGATTGGAGATTACCTATGTCCTTGTTAATAAGGTCCATAATGATTCTTTCCATGGCCTTGCAGATGAGGCTAGTCAAGCTTATGGGCCTATAACTCCCAGGGTCAGTTTATGGACTCCCTTTGTGCAGAGGGATTACTGTTGCTGTACTCCATTCTGCTGGAATACAGCCAGTTCACAGGCTGTGGTTAAAAAGGGATCCAAGTGGATCTGCTAGGTTATGTTTTAAGGCTGCTGTTTAAAAGGGAATCTGGGATGTTGTCTGGTTCCACTGATGCTGTGTTTTTGGTCTTGGAGAGTGCCAAGGTGACATGCTCTCTTGAGATAATAGGCTGAGGAATGGTGGCAGGTATACTTTGGGGTATGACTGGATGGTACAGGGGGATGAAGTTTGCTCCAAATCTGTCAGCTAGCAGGTTGGCTATTAAATTCAGTTGAGTATGGGTGGTGCCATCCATAACCAGTTCACCACATAGCTGGGTATTCCTTTTTTAGATTTCAGACATAGTTAAAGAATGCCTTGTCTTTATCCTTTGGTAGGAAGGCTATTTCTACTTCATAATTAGCTTTTGACGTCTTGACAAGATGTTTTATCTGTTTAAGCTAAAGAGGGATTTTTTTGCTCTGTTGAGCCAGTTCCCTCTTGTTCTTGGACAATAGTTTCTTTTTGTTTATAATAGAGGGTCCACCAGTGTGGCTTGTTTTTTTGGCAAGACCTGGTTTTAATCCAGTCAGGTAAAGTTGATTCTATACATCTGCTTAAGTGGCTGGCTATACAGGGCATTGATATACAAATCTGCATAGGAGTCCATGTTATTTGCTTTGAAGGGGGTTTTGAAACTTCTTATACCATCAGTTAGCAGGAAGTAATTTGTCTTTGAAAAAATTTTTGGTCTCATAATTACATCGAGCAAGAATGATTTATGGTCTGATCTTACCAGGAAGGACATCACACAGGGGAGTGTAATGTCTCCCATGTTAGTGAGTACTATGTCCAGGACATTTGAGCCTCTTGGAGGTGTGCTGTTTTAGCTGTTCCAGAGCATTTGCACTGACAAATTCCAAGAACCTCTCAGTCAGCATGTTTGTGGTCATGTATGTTTTCCAGTCAATGGTAGGATAATTAAAATCACCCATGAATAAGCTGTTGGGTTGTATGACAAGTGACTCCAGTAAATTCAGGCATACAATATGCTTTTCCTGTTCCATGGTGTGAGACATATAGCTAGCTATGATGTTGTAGGGAGCTTTGCCTATAGTTAATTGGACATGGAGTAGATCAAGAGAGTTATGCTGTTTGACCAGTGTAGAGATGTACTTATCCTTAATAAAGATGCATACACCTCCTTCTCTGGTTCCTTCATGCTCAGTTTGTAACCTGAATGTATTGATTTGTAGCCTGAATGTATCGAAGGCATTGCAGCCCTGCACAGCCAGGGTGCTTTCTGCATCGTTGAACCATGTGTCAGTAACTGCACACATGTCAGCATCTTTGAAAGTAAGGAGTGCTTCCAGGCAGTCCAGTTTCTTGTTTAGCCTCCTAGCATTTACAGTACCTTGAGTTTATCTAGTAAGGATATTGTTATATTGGGAGGTTGGTTATTTTGACACTGCCAAAAAAAAGGCATTATAGGGGTGGCTAATGGCTTTTCCAGTATAGAAAAACCTAGAAGAGATGGGTGCAGGCCATCTCTGGCAAAGTAGGGTGGCCTGTTGACCATGTCTTCTCAGGCTGACAGATAGTGAATCCCCTTGAACTGACACCAGAAGCTAAGCCAGTTATTAAAGTCAGTCATTTCTTTTGTTTGTATTGTGGCATCATCCTTGGATAACATAGAATGCTGCTTAAGTCTGGGCTTATACCTGTCTGTGACACATAATCTGAGAGCTCAGTCATGTTTTTCTTTATATAGTCCAGTAAGGTACATTTCAGTCATTCACCCCCACATGGACTATGAGATTATGATGAAGTCGGGTCTATATTAGAACATCGATGTTTCAGAACTTCAAATGTTCTAATATCGAACCTTATTCAGCGAAAACTGAAAAAATCGAAGCAACAGAAAACCAAATGTTTTCCTAGAGAAAGAATTCAGTTGTCTGTTTCTGTTGCTTTGGTATTTTCGGCTCTGTGGTGGAAAGTTACAGGTCGGGTTCAGGTAAGTATGCGATTAAGTGCAGGTTAGGTTAGTTAGGGTTAGGGTATGGGTTAGGTATGTGTGCGATTGTGTGTATGTGAGGGTTAGAGTGGGGTAGGTGTTAGGGTTAGGGCACGGGTGAGGTGAGTGTGTGATAGTGACGGACCTTAGGGTTAGGGTTTGGGTTAAGGTAAGTGGATAGTTAGTAGTGTGAGTATAGTTTAGTGTAGGGTTAGATGTCAGATTTTAGGTGTATGTGTGTGGATTGCTGTTTGTTTGGTGTGCTTGTGTTGTGTGTATGTGTTTTGGAAAAAAAATGCTGTTCTTTAAGTTCAATGTTTTCAGCTTTCGCTGAATAGGGTTCGATATTAGAACATTTGAAGTTGTGAAACTTCGTTGTTCTAATATAGACCCGATTAAGTCATATTGGTACTTGTGGCTGAGTGACTTGAATGCTTGAGTGACTTGACGCATCCTGGCACCTGACAGGCATCTAATTGTATTCCACTCCTTATCCACCCTCTCACAACAGAGTCACCTATGACCAGTACATTAGGTTTTGTGCTGTTACCCATTGTTAGCTTATTTGTTGAGATACTGGTGTGTGTGTTATTATGTGTTGTGGCTGTTTTTACATTGTTACATGTGTAAGTGGTTTCTGTTTGGGAGGCCTCTGATCTTTTGGTAAGTTACTAATGAGTACCTCCACATATGTGGGTTAATGTGTTGTGTCCTATTTAGTTTGGGAAGTGTGTGTGTGATGACAACCTATTTTGGTTTTGATTTGTCCTTATGTGAGAGTCTTGCCTCCAATTTCATAGTATAACTACTCCTCTGACATAAAGTATTTGTTTCAGGAGTAAGTGGTTGTCAGTACACATAAAACAATTGCTACATTGTCTCAGGATGGCCATGTCTAATAGGCTGGCCAAAGAGATGGTGGTAAACTGCCCATTCAGGATAGTACTGTATGTTTTATTAGGAAAGGGAATGGGTTAATTTGACAGGACTGTGCCTGTAGCACTGAGACCGCAATAGGGACTTATACTTTGTGTAGGCTAAGGATGATCTATGAGGCAATGCTGCTCAGTGCGCAATTAAGTTGCTCCTAGAGCATCAGAAAAGCTTGTAAGGGTTTCACTGACAGTTGTTTAGGGAACATAATGAGTTTCTATGTCATTTGTGTCTATACAGGGCTCTGATAACCACCACTGTGTCAAGAGTAGCACTGCAGAAACACAAGCAATCCCCAACTCAGACTGGTTAGATCAGCACACTTCTGCCACAAGTGTGCTGAAAAACACCTTCTTAATGTAGAATAGCTGGTTTAGAGTCCAAGTGTAAAAAGACCACACAAACTACCTGCAGTAGTCCTACAACTAATAGATACAATTTAACACCGCGCAATTAACTACTTAAAGCAGCAGTATACAGTACAGTTTTTGAACTGCTAAAGTACAGTCACAGTATACCTATAAGAGAAGTGCAAAAAAAAATACTTGGAGCTCTTTTGTCTGCTTCCCAGCTCAGACAGACCAGATAAACATATACTGCCAGTAGATGAATAATCCCAATCCTCCTAATGTAAATATACAGTAAAGAAGTGTACAGAGTGAAATGCTACCACAAACTTAAAAATATGAAATGCTACCACAAACATAAAGATACAGATACAGCAGTGTAATTTAAACAGCTTATAAAAGTATGAGTATTCAATAGACGTACTTTGCCTTTTAAAAAAGATCCAAGAGATGCTCAGTTGTACAGAATTTATAAAGGCACTAAAAACAAGATAAGATGATTTATAAGCCCTACAGCCAATAAAACCGCATGCAGAAATCTTAAGTGTTTCCACAACCTAAGCAGACAAGGCTACCTCCCAGTGCACTAGATGGAAAATCCACTGGCCTCTTGATGTAAAAACAAGTGCTCACAAGAATGCAAAAATACATTGCTTTATTCAACAGCAGTTAGATAATGAATTCAGCTCAAGTAAATCAGTAGAACAGGTAATGACGAGGCAAAATGTACTTTTTCAATATAAGCACAAAGAAAGGCAAATAAATAATTCAAGATACCAACAGCAGTGTGAAAAGGGAGGACCTTATTAATTTCAACAAAGTGAAGGATGGGTGGGAAAACCTATCAGGGAATCACTAGCAGTGCAGGCTTGAAACCTTTTTAGAAGAGACAAAGGCCCAGAATGTCAGATGGCCTATAGACCATTGCAAGAGCTAAAAACTCTATTTTTCTGCAGTTCCCTGCTTTGTAGAACCTTGGTCCACAGGACAGCATGAATAATTGTTGACGTCTTTGACACTGATTGACCCAGAGTACTGACTGTCCATTGTACAAAAAGAGATCCCAAAATAACCCACTACACATGCCTTATCCTTTTGAGCTGTTGGCTGATATACAGCACACTTAGTTGAAGCATGCTGACACTTAACTTACAGTACTAGCTGCCACAATATATCCAAAGATTTGCTTTTCTGTGAGCAGCTTAGTGAGATTATGGATGTGATTGTGCAGATACCTGTAACATGTATATTTGCCTGATCCATCCCTGTGGGTGATGTGTGTTATGTGCTTTGTGCACTATTGCTTGTAACTGATCTGCTTACACCTTGGTTGCACTGTCTGCCTTCCATATTGTACTTGGTGGTGCTTCTGCTTGTTCTGGCTAATGAAGTCTTTTCCTATGCTGCTGGTTGTGAAATACAAGCATGATATAGAATATGCTATATGTAAGAAACTTCTGTTGGACATACTAGGGGTATATACAGTCTCCATTAGAGGTATCCAGATACTTTTAGTTTATTTGTCTTTCTAAAGACATGCTTCATAATGCCCTGTGTTTGCATATATACCTGGCTGTAGCTTTCTGTACATACTTTGCAGGTTCTTGACATTTCTAAGTCTCTGCCTATGGTGTCAGAGGAAAGCAGTATCTGCTGTAATGAAAAACACAGGCAATTAGTGTCTGTACATATGCGTGTTTGTGTGTTGTGTGTATGTGTGTGCCTGTGTGTTTTGGGGAGGGAGGGACTGTGTCCCACATGCACCATTTCTTCTGCTATATATAATGTATACCTAAAGCCTATGCACTATTTGTGTACTCATCAGTGAGGTTTCCGCATGTTATCTTGGATAAATGACTTCCAAAGTGACTCATATGTCAAATACGTGGACTGTGTAGATTCTCGGAATACTGGATAAACAAAATTGTTACCAGGCCATCTATATTGTACTTGACTTAAAAGATGACGGAGAGTGATCTATTCCAATGGATACATATCAGTCCATCTTGTACACTTGCTGCCTTGATGGCTTTGTTTTTGAAGTATATATAGAAGACATTGATGGTTGATAACTACGTATGGCACTGAACAGATGCAGTATACATACTTGGGGCACAATGGAATGCTTGCTAAAAAAACTGCATAATTTGCTGAAATGCACAAAGTACCCTAGACTATTTATTTTATTTTACATTTGTTGACCGGGAAAAATCCGACTGGATACATGTCCATTTTCAGCGGAGGCCCGGGGAGAAAAGCTCCACATTGAAGTTAGTTACATACATGAGAGTGAGATGGCACATAGCAATACAATTGGTTATGATACAAATCCGGAGAGAAGCACAAAATCAGATAACAGTTATACAGTGGTAATACTCAATACAAAGAGAGTGAAAATGGTACATAACAATACAATTGATTATATAAAACATGAGAGGAGCACAAAATCAGGTCACAAAGTCAGACAGTGAAACTACTCAGTAGAAGCAGGACAGAAAGTTAATAACTTTTTCGATTGGCCCCTTAGAGAGGTAAAGGGAATAGTAGGTAAATAGGTGCTTGGATGAGGAGATAGGAGGTAATAGTGTACCCCGAGGAAAAGGTAGGGAGGAGAGAAAAGCTATTACAGCTATATAGAAGGGGGTTAGTCTGGATGTGAGCATTGGCATAGCCAGTGGGACTTGAAATATTGGATTAGACTTTTTTTAAAGTGGTATAAGGAGGTGATGTTGGTGATACTAGAAGGAAGGGTGTTCCATATTTTGGCAGTGACGTTGGCGAATATAGCATCACCTCCTGAGTTATTGGATTTTACTTTTTGAATAAGTGGCATGTTAGAGGAACGTAGGCTGTTTAGATTGGTATATGGTATGACTAGGTTCTTTAGTGCTGGAGATTTATCCGGATATTTTAGTATTTTAAATGCTTCGATAAGTTGGGTTTGTTGTAGGAGGTTTGGAAGTTCTATCCATCCTAGGTGTTTTAGGTTGTTACAGTGATGGGTTCTATATGGCATACCCGTAGCAAATCTGGCTATGTGATTATAAGAACATGAGAGTTTATTCAGCTCGGTTTTATTAAGCTTGGTGAGCACAGGGGATGCATAGAGAAGTGTAGAGAGCAAATACGTGCGGGCAATGGTCATTTTTGTCATTGGAGTAAGAAAGGATTTGATTCTATATAGTGACCCTAATTTCTTATTCATGGTTTTAATAGTGAGATTAATATGGGTATTAAACTTGAGTTTATTGTCAATGGTCACACCTAATAGTTTGGTATGGGGATCTGGAGTAATAATTGTCCCGTTGTTTGAATGAATGGTGAAGGTAGTGTTGGGGAGTTTATGGGTTGGATGGAAGAGTAGTAATTTGGTCTTATTTGGATTAAGGATTAGCTGTCGTCCTGCTAGCCAGTTTTCTACATCTGTAAAGCAGGCTTGAGTTTTGGCTAGAAGTTTAACTATAGATGTGTCCGAACATACTAATGTCGAATCATCGGTATATTGTATACATGTTACCTCGGGGATGGCTTTATGGAGGTCGTTGATGAAGACTGAAAAAAGAAGTGGTCCTAGTATGGACCTTTGAGGAACTCCAATGGTATTCGGTAGGAGATTAGAAAGTTTATTGTGCCAGAGAACTGCTTGTTTCCTACCCGAGAGATAGGCTTGGAACCAGCCCAATGTTAGGTTGTCCAGGTTGAGATTCTGTAGAGTATTATGAAGTAGCCGGTGGATGACCATGTCAAAAGCTTTTGAGAGGTCCAGAAAGAGAGCAGATGATATTTTTTTGTTGTTGCAGTTTTGATTTATTGCATCCGAAAAAGAGAGTAGGGCAGTCGTTGTGCTGTGGCTGGGACGGAAACCATGTTGAGAACTGGTCAGTAGTTTGTTCTGGGTAAGATAGTAAAGTAGTTGCTTGTGTATGCATTTTTCCATAATTTTGGCCAGACTAATCTCTGGAACATGGTTTATGAATCCCCCATGGGTCTCTGGAATAATCTTGTTGGCAGAATGATCAAGGTTATGCATACCTAGGTCTTCAGCCTAGTATTATCAAGGACTTCTTCGCTAGTCAGCATATTCTACCATCATGCATGTAATCAGGTCATTGCCCATAAGTACCAGTATGACTCAGTCCTAATCCATGTGGGTGTAAATAACTTGAGATATACTTAATTGGACTATATTAGAAGAGAAATTACAGAGTTCTCATACTATGCATCCCAGGCTGGTATCAGCCTAGCACTGAGCAGGATTCTACCTTCACCAGTGATGATGACACAGTATGGACAGAAGATGATCAGTTTTAAGAATTGACTTAACTTTTATTGCCATTCCAAGGGGTTGTAATATTTTGCTAGCATCGGAGGACATGGTTGACAGACCATGTTGCTTTGCTAAGGATGGTCTGCACCTGTCTCATCTAGACTTTCAAATATTAGCTAATGCACTGCCCTGCTCCACAGTTCCTTTTTTATGCAATGACAAACTGACAAATCTGCTGACATAGCAAAACCAACCAAAGGCAATCTAAAGGTGTTACTGCTCAATGCCAGGAGTATTAACAAGAAACTTGACACTAGCCAAGCTGTCCTTACCCTGGAGAATGCAAACATCTGTGCACCTACCAAGACATGGTTTAAAACTGCAGAGATCACCCCAACAGTACAGGGCTACAATGCATTCCACACATTTAGGCCTGCTGTTGAAGAGGCGGGGGCTAAAGATGGAGGTGTGTCAATCTATATAAAAACAAGCACACCTCAAGGCTGCTCAAACATGATGATGCACTTAAGCTTCACCATGTCCAGATTACTATTGGTAAAGTCCTATACCATATCCTTGTAAGGTATAGGTTCCTCTTTATGACCCAGGAAATTGAAAACTCATACACTCGTCACTCACCATTCAGCCTAATACCATATTCGTGAGAAACTACCCACCATTAACTGGGAATCAAACACAAACTCAAACATGCAGGCAGAGATTCCTTGATTTTGTAAATACAAACATCCTGGATCAAATAGTCAACACAGTCACTAGGGGTGCAAACATACCTGGGCCTGGTTTCACAAATGAGAGAAAACTCTGCACCCCCATGTAACATCCTCTCTGATAAGATCAGACAATAAAGCTGTTTTCTTCAAAACTAAAATAAAACCCATGCCCTCAACTAATTCCCTAGCAGTTACAAACTATTCTAAGGCAAACTTCCTATTAATCTGTGATAGTCTAGCAATATTTCAAGCCCCCCCCCCCCCCAGTCCTGAGAATACAGCTACCTTTGCAGAATTGTTCACAGAAGCCCTGTACAATCATGTTAATAGATGCATTGAGACAGCTGATCCTACCAGGACTAAGCTCAGAGCAAACTGAAAAAGGAAGCCTCCCCTTTGGAACCCTCACATAAATAGATTGTATAACTAAAGGAAGAAAGCTACGGCAAAAGTTAAGAAATGCAAGTCCCAACAGGGTAAAAATTATCTCATCAATATAAGCAAATAACTCAGAGGAGAGATCACATTTACCAAAGCACATTTTGAGTTATAGATAGCCTCCCAAGCCAAGGACAATGACAGGACTTGCTTTAAGTATGTCCAAACCTCAAAGGTAGTATGTGCTGAACTAATTGTAAATGGGTCCACAAACATAGAGGTGGAAAACATAGCAAATCTACTGGCCAACATATTTAGTTCTAATTTTGCTCCCTCCCTTCTCGGCCACCCATCATGAAATACCATCATACATACCCCCCACACACACTGTCACTAAGGAGCAGATCCTAAATGCACTTTCCAAGACCAAGAACACTGCATCAATGGTCCCCAATAACATCCCAGGTTACTTCCTAAATAGTATGAAACATGACCTATCAAGACCACTGCAGTCATTATTCAACCTTAGCCTCCAGTTAAGCTTTCATACCGTGTGAATAATGGACTGCAATGGTCATCCCTCTGCACAAGGGTGAGGCTTCACAAATCCCAGAAATTACCAACTCCTAGATTTGACTAGTCTCATATGCAAAGCCATGGCAAAAATGTCATGGAAATGATGAATAATGACATAACTCACCTTCAGACACTGGATCCAACCTAGTTTGGTTTCTTCAAGGGAAGATAATACCCACTCTACCTGGTGGACTTCTTCATAAATGTCAAAAATGCAATAGACAAGGGCAAAACAGTGCATACTGACTACCTTGACCTGGCCAAGACATTTGATACAACACCCCCACCATACCTCTCAACCTTTTAGAGCAAGAAATCTGGAAAAAGCCATGAGTAAAAGTGAGACAAAGGCCCAAAAAATAGGGACAATTTTTAAATATTGCTCTTACAAACTTAGAAAGTTGATACAATAACAGGTTTTGCATTATCATGAATTTTCTGAAGTTTATGAAGTCTGAAACTCAAATGTCTGTCATTATTTTCTAACTTCAATCTTTAATGATTTGTCACTAATTTGCCAGAAAACCATAATTTTATAAAAAAAATGGACTAAAAATATTAGGCAAAAATCTGGATATTCTGTGAAAATCTGTACGGCTGAGAGGTATGACCCCCCGCTTGGGCATTTTAAACAAACTGTAAAAACAATAAAAAATGGATCTCAACACCAGAAATAAAAAAAAAAACTCACTTATTTTAATACAAATACAAGAAGCAGAGATTGAAGAAGGAATTATTCTAGAAAGCTCTGCTACTTGTATTTGGATTAAAATAAGTGATTTTTTTATTTGTGGTGTTGAGATCCAGTTTTTATTGTTTTTACTATTTGTTGTATTTAACCCATTGATCTCAGATACTGAGTTGCACTTCTTGAAGCTGACATTTTAAACAAACTCACAGGCATAACCCCTTATGTTACCCACTGGATACTGAGTTGACTCTCAGATATGACCTATGAAATTTGGATAGAGGAGTACACCTCCAAAAAAGAAGCTGGTCACTAGTGGAGTCCCTTGGGATTCTGTACTGGGTAGACTCCTTTTTGACATCTACTTCTTGGAGGTCAAGGCCAACATCAAGGGCCTCTGGCTAACCAAGTTTGCCAATGATTGCAAATTTGGAGCAGTCATAGAATCTCCCCAAGATAATAATAACCTCCATGAAGAGCTAACACAAAAGAATAAACTGTGGTTTAAATCCCAGTGCCAAAAAATGCATACTGCTATTTGGAAAGTTGGCTACCCCAAGAAACTACTTTATTGATAGCACACCCCTAAGAGCAGCCTAATAGTCTGGGATTTGGGCACACATGTAAACAGTAACCTAGGTTTTGACCAATATGTACCTGGGGTAGTAAAGAAATCATTCTGTGTTGCTCAGCTGATCAGCAAGGATATGACATCCAGATCAAAGGAAGTCCATTGTTTGCCATTGCATTCGGCCCTCATCAGACCCATCACTTGGTCAACACCCTCTTCATTATGTGCATGACCAAGCACATGCAGCAACTGGATCATCTGCAAAGTTCTCCACAAAAAACAAAATACAGACCATAAACAACATGTCCTATATGGATAATCTTAAAGCCCTACCTTTATACTCTGTATCGCACATATTGTTGAGAGGTGATCTATGTCTGGCATACAAGACATTGTTGGATCCTGCTTTGATGGACCTTTTGCATATCTGCAAAAGAAATAACTACCCATTCCAGGGACTCAAACCTTGCCTGAAATTTAAATACGACTTGCTTGAGGGATAGATATATCACCCAGAGAATACCCCTCCTTTGTTAATTTCTTCCCATCCAGATGAAGCAGAACCAGGGCCACTGGATGGGAAATTGGAAATTCACCCCTGGTCTGGCTCCTATGTCTCTAATGGACAGCGGTCACTAAAAATTGTTGGATACATTTAGGTAGCATAACTAGGCTTATAAATGCCGTTGTGGTCTGTAGCCTAGTGTATATACCTATGAACTATGATAGCAAACTATGTATGAAGAACTGAAAATAAAAGGACTGAAATCAAGACTGAGCTGTCTGGAGGACTTTCTGCTTTTTATTTGATCTGAATCTGTGCATGAAACTTTTACAATTTTTTTGCTTATTGCTGTTTGTTTTTTCTCTTCATATTGATATTATAGCCAAGGTGCTTAAATAGCAATATGTTATTAACTTGATCTTTTGAAGAGTTAATATTAGAAAGAACAAGGGATCTTTCTCTCTTTGTTTGGCTTGTTTGTCTTAGATCACCATTAGTGGGGATCCAATTTGGATCGATTTGTCCCCTAACCAAAACAGGTGGCTAGCTATAGTTTTTGGTACTTGAATTGCTGATTTTAGGCCAGTCTCTTTCTTTCCCAGATGCACTAACCTTTGCTGCTAAACTAATTAATAAAGCATGTATTTTATTATAATGTAGCAAGACATTGATATGATATATTTTTTCTAGCTTTTTATTTTACCTGTTAGTCTAATTCTATAGTTTACCTCATTTGTTTGTCCTATTATTTCAAATGGGCCCTGCTATTTATGCAACACCTTCTTATCTGCTAAGGAGACCAAAACCACACATGGTCTTCAACTTTAAATTCTCTGGTCCTTTCATTTGTATTACACATCCCATCCTCAGTAGTTTGAGCTGTTTCCATGTGTTCCTGCACAAGGGACTTCATGAGTTTCTTCCTCTCTTTCAAGGTGGCACAGCATTTTAAGACACTTTTAAATGTTTTTTTTTCTTCTTGCCAAGTATCTCTTGACTATATCTAGTAGTTCAAAGACTTGCCAGTTTTTGCCATCTTCCTCAATAATTTTTCGTAGCATAGATTTAGCATTCAGATCCATCTGCATGGAGATGGTATGCTAAGATTTTTAGTTTATTCACCTTAATGCATTGTCATAACCAGTGAATTATTCTGGACATAAAGAGAGTCCTCTGATCAGTCAAAATAAGACCAGCCACCTGATTATGTAGTTAGCATTGGATTACATAGTTGGATGGATTGAGAATACTTAGTTGTATATCCCAAAATAAACAAATATATAGAAATCTATTGCTGGATTTTACCTATGACCCAACAATATTTATTACAATATGTTTAAATCGTACCTCTATGACAGGTCCTAGAATCATGGAATTTTAAAGCATGACTGAAGGGTTGCTAATCACATCACTAGATTTCAAAAAGGCTTGGGTGCCAAGAGCTGACATACCACTTCCTCACTATCCTTACTTCCTCTGTATAACAAGTCATGTTGTAACTTAAAGTAAGAAAGTCTAGTTCAGCCTTTCCCCCTGCAACCCTACTTCTATTTTATGTTGCTGTGCTCAGAGTGTTGTCTTCCCATTGAACCTTAATAAAACTTAGCCAGCATACACAATGGTCAGTAAACCATGCTTTCCTCAAAGTCAGCCTATCAAGAGGTAGAAGGCACTGCCTCCTGTCCTTCCAGTTAAAGAACTTGGGTCTCAGTGTCTATACCAGTATGGTTTATCATAGTACTTATAATCAGTCCCCTCCATGTCCATGAAGAGTGTTTGTGATCTACTAGCTAACTTAGCTGATAATTGTTTTGGCCCAATCAGCTCATTCACATCCCTCCTGAAGGGCATACTGATTAATGGTGGAGTGATAAGTCTTGAGGTCGTCTTCCCAGCTCAGAGGTACTGTGAAAATATTTCAGTGTTTTCACAGGGGGACAAGCATGCCTGCACAACCAGCCTGTTGTGGGGGGAGGGGCTGTGTCCAGCACACACCAACTAACTAATATAATCAATTCCATCGTAACATTGCAAGGGGGGCAAACACCCAGAAGTGGCAGTTAGTGCCCACACAATTCCCAGTAACTTTTTCAGTGGAAATAGCAGAATTATTGAGGAATGAAGTCTTGTTATTAGAACTGGCAAGAAATAAAGAATAAACAGAAATTCTGTTATTACAAGTTCATTTCCCAATATAGTAAACAGTCTTCATAATTTTGGCACTGTTCATCCTCCATTTAAAAGACAATTCACATCTTCAGTCTTCAGGACCGTAGTGCCACATAGTTTTAACTTCTAAGCAGGCAATGTTTCCTAACAGCCTCCAAGGATCCTGACTTTCCTTTTGACTTTGACTTTCATATGTACTCAAAGCTCTGCCAAAGAGAGCATCCCAATATTTTTCAGGTCATAAATGCTTCTAATACTCCTGCTCCTTATACATTATCTGGAGTAACCTCACTGTCCACATCTGATTTCAGTAATATACTCTCTGAGAAGCACAGCCTGGAGTAAGCTCATTGTCCCATGTCTGATTTCAGTAATATACTCTCTGAGAAGCACAGCTTGGAGTAAGCTCATCATCCTGCATCTGATTTCAGTAATATACTCTCTGAGAAGTGCAGCCTGGAGTAAGCTCATTGTCCCGCATCTGATTTCAGTAATATACTCTCAGAGAAGCACAGCCTGGAGTAAGCTCATCATCCTGCATCTGATTTCAGCAATATACTCTCTGAGAAGTGCAGACTGGAGTAAGCTCATTGTCCCGCATCTGATTTCAGTAATATACTCTCTGAGAAGCACAGCCTGGAGTAACCTCATTATCCTGCATCTGATTTCAGTAATATACTCTCTGAGAAGTGCAGCCTGGAGTAAGCTCATTGTCCCACATCTGATATCAGTAATATTCTCTCTGAGAAGCACAGCCTGGAGTAAGCTCATTATCCTGCATCTGATTTCAGTAATATACTCTCTGAGAAGCACAGCCTGGAGTAAGCTCATTGTTCCGCATCTGATTTCAGTAATATTCTCTCTGAGAAGCACAGCCTGGAGTAAGCTCATTGTTCCGCATCTGATTTCAGTAATATACTCTGAGAAGCACAGCCTGGATTAAGCTCATTGTTCCGCATCTGATTTCAGTAATATACTCTGAGAAGCACAGCCTGGAGTAACCTCATTGTTCCGCATCTGATTTCAGTAATATTCTCTCTCAGAAGCACAGTCTTGCTTTGTAGTATCCTGCTGCTAGAACATTTTCTTCCCTTTCCAGCTCAGCCAACAACATTGTGCTGCAATATTTGTGCATGTCTGCCACAAGAGATGGAGCTCAACAACTTTCACATTAAAAAAACAGAATGTTAAATAGTGCAAGGTAAAAGACAAAATGTTAGTTTCTTTTCTTTGAGGCAGATTAGTTAGCCAACAGTCTCTTGTAGTGGGGTAGAACTGCCACTACTCACCATTCTCTTGCCTGGTCTTTTCAGAAACAGTCCTTCTACTTTTGGCAATAGCAAGAATGGACCAAACTCAAGATTTAAAACTAGTCTATTCTCTCTCTCTCTCTCTCTCTCTCTCTCTCTCTCTCTCTCTCTCTCTCTCTCTCTCTCTCTCTCTCTCTGTCTTTGTTAACAGCGCAGACAGGCAACAAAAGTGGTTTGCTGTCACTCCTCCATCTTGCAATGGTAAATCACTGACAAGAAAATAGTTTGCCATTTCTCTTTCTTTGCAGCAACCTGCAGCAGCCAACAAAATGCTCTACTCTTTCTTCCTGTACAGTGCTAACAAGTAAAAATATTTTTTTCTTCTACTTTTTTTCTGACACTTTACCCACAGCAGGTTTTGTGCAAGGGAGAAACAGTAGTCTTACATATAAAAAGACAAAGGTTTGTTTTTTATCTGTTATAGCTGGGTGGTATGCCTGTAGGCAATGTCATAATATAGTTACAGTTACATAGCTTCAGTGTTCCTATCCCACCACAGTTATTATTTATGGCATTGGCCTGCCTGAATATTCTTACAGAGAAATGACTTACTTGCAGAAAATGTGTTATGAGAGGTAGTGTTTTGCACCCCCTGTCCCCACCAGACATAACACAAAGCTTTCCTGATACCAGTCCTCTACCAACTATCTCCAAAGGATAGGTCATACAAGCAATCTCCAAGGCCAAAAACATGGCCTCTGTGGGGCCAGACAACATTCCAGGCTGCTTACTAAATAATCGAAAACAAGACCTAGCTGAACCACTCGGCACTCTCTTTAACCATAGCCTAAGAGCTGGCTTTGTCCCAGCAGAGTGGAGAACAGCAACAGTAAGAATCATCATGGACCTTATCCACAAGGACATAGGTGACCTTCAAACCCTTGACTCAACCCAGTCTGGTTTCATCAAAGGTAGATCTTGCTTATTAAACATAGTGGATTTCTTTGAGAATGTCACCAAAGCCCTGGATGAGGGCAAAACAGTACATATCACCTATCTTTATGCAGTCAAGGCCTTTGACACAATCCCCCATATTATATTATATAGAAACTCTCCAGCTGGGGATTAACCCATACATTACTAGATGGGTAGCAAACTGCCTCACCCACAGAATGCACATTATCAAAGTTGAGGGGTCCACCTCCACCATTAGACCAGTTACAAGTGGCGATACCACAATGATCTGTGCTGAGCCCTCTACTGTTTGGAATCTATTTCTCTGAAATCCAGGCAAAGGTACACGGCCGTGGCTTAAAAGGTTTGTAGATGAATGTAAACTGGGTGCAGTCATAGAGTCTCCCAACTATGTTAACATATTAAAGAAAAGGCTGACACAGACAAATGATTGGTGCCAAACTCATGGGCTAAAACTTAATGCAAAAAATCCCTCATTATCCCCTTTGGCAAAGAAGTAGCCCCTGCTAATTATGATATATATAGCACTCTTCTATGCTAGTGATGCCGCGGTGGTACGGCGGTAGCATTGTTACCTCACAGCAAGAGGTTCTCCCATTCGATTCTCGGCTTGGCTTGGGAGTGTCTTCTGTGTGGAGTCTGCATGTCCTCCCCGTGGTTGGGTAGCATTCAAAAGACATGCGTGCGTAAATGGGCATGCCTTCGTTGAAGGTTGGGCATCGAACTGGCACCTCCCCATTTTGTAAAAATCTACTGCCAATCATTAGCGGATCGGAGTTCCGCTGTGGCGACCCCTTACCGGGAAAAGCCGAAAGACAAACAACAACATAGCACTCTTCTATGCTCAAACTCAGTGGTACGAGGCTTGGGAGCACAGGTTGATAGCAATGTAAACTTTGATCACCGTGTGTCTGTAGTAGTAAGAAAAGTATTCTGCATTGCACATCTCATAAATAAGGGCATTGCATCCAAGACCAGGTTATAGCTCCACTGTACTCAATCCTTATCAGACCATTAATTGAGTACAATGCTCTCTTCTGTATATACCTCACCAGACACCTGCAGCAACTGGAGAGACCACAGAGGTTCCTGAGGGAATCCAGGACCTTCAAAACACTGCAGACATAGAAAGACTAAAAGCCCTTTCACTGTACTCTGTATCATACAGACTGCTGAGAGGCAACCTGTACAGAGCAGTCTCCGACCCTGCCGTAATGGAAATGCTGCACATCCAAAAATCAAATGGGACAAAAATAACTTGCTCCAGGGATGTCAACCTAGCCTATGACATTAATAGAACATGCTGGAGAGACAGATATGTCTCCTACTCCATGTGAAACAGAGCCCCTCAATGACCCTATTCAAGCGCAACCCTAACAACCATATTGGTGACTGTAAATTCACCCTGGAGGTGGCACCTATGTCCCTTGTGGACAGGACAGTCGGTCCTGATCACAGAATCATTCTACTAACAACAATCATCTAACTATGGTTAATAAGGGTACTCGGGTTATTGCACTGTTAGGCTTGCAAAGGCCCTAGGGCCATTAGCCTAGAAACCTGCTATGAACCTATTATTTCCTGTTAAGTCGTTCTCCAGCAAATATTTAAATCAGAGTGTAAAAGGCAAGAAAAAAAAAATACTTTCGCTCATCACATTTCCCTATTCATGAATTGGAAGTTTTCCTTAAAATAACCATTGTTGATTAAGATCTCTGATGTAGCAGTGCCATACCTCTCAAACTCTTAGTTCAAGAAATCTGGACAAATGTTAAAATAAAGTCACTTACTATTGGTTCAAACAACACCAGAAAAAAGATGACAAATAGAATGTTGCTTGCCACTGATGTGGTTATAAACAAAATAAGCATTTTTTAATCCAGATCCAGTAGAAACAAATAATCCAGGTAGAATGGCTTCACTCAATACCTCCCAACAAAGTGCTGAAAGCTCTTCCTTCTCCTCACATCTCCTGTAGGAAATGTAGTTCCCAGTCCTCTCACTGGAGCAAACTATGCCGTTCTTGACTACAGACTGTCCTTCTGGGTTCTCTAGATTTGTCCACAGTGTAGTCAAGGAATTTCTTTGTTTTAACACGTTAGATATGGGTAATTATTGAAACTTGTTCTCTTTGGTGATCTCATTTTGTCAACTTGCTCTAAATATATGCGGGGTCCCATTATGCATTGGCAATGTTCCAGAATTTAGTGTATTCTAAACTGGTACAATTACAGCACTGATAAATAAAAACAATTATATTACTGTTTTGTGAGAAAGAGTATAAAAATAATGCCTAATAGTGTCAATTCAATGCCCTTTTGCATTCTATCATGATCTAGTTTCAGAATGCCATTTTATTTTCTAGATTTGCACCAAGCTCTCTACACAGTTCAGTGATTTCATTTTATCAGATTACATTTAACACACATGTTGCAATATTTTTATAAATATTTATAGCCCATATTGCTTAATCCTGTTTAATCAGCTATTTGTTTATTTTAAAGGTAGCCAATAATTTGTATGCCATTCGTAAATGGCATATGACACTAGTTGTAAATTACCATAAAATGAACACTCTTGGTTATAGATCCAGATTTTTAAAAGTCAACATATAAAGATATGACTGCAGTATTAAATACCATAAATTCAAAACCACTGAGCTAAATTAGGATTAGTCTTACTGTCAGACAATACAATTATAGTAAACACTGACCTGACAGAAACTTTCTGTAATTAATTTCATATCTTTTTTTAATCTGATATAAATGACAACAAAGCCACTTGTCAGAACCAATAATATTAATTTAATTAGCAGTTTTACCAAAATGATGTCATTATAAATGTCATTATCTCCATATTCACAAATATTGAAAATAACCAGAATGCAAAGCAGTTAGTCAGGGTTGTTATAGTCTGTAGAAATGATGGTTACCCACCTCAATGCTGCTAGTCTGACTTAATAACAAGATCTTCCGTTTCTTATTGCTATAGAGAGTACTGTCTGTATTATAATTTGATTTTTCTAATTTTTTGAAATGTCCCAGACTCATGCTGCTGCTGGTCTGTCCTTGACAACCAAAAGTACCAACATCATCTTCTAAGTGTATAAACTTTTCCAGTTATTCAATCTATCCAATTTTTTTTCTCAGAGAATTAAGCTTAGTTTTTTGTTTATGTATTTCAGGTTTACATTACTATTAGAGTTTAACCAAGCAAGCAGGAGATACAAACCAAAACCCAGTCTAAGAAGTGTAGACACACACACACACACACACACACACACACACACACAGACATACACACACATGCGCGCGCGTGCACATAAATACACAGGCTTGTTATGGAACAGCTATAACCACATGTCTTAGGTATACAGGAGAAAACTGGAGAGCCCAGTGCAAACTGTAAGAATACAAGGATGATGCAAAATGTTTTAGAATTATCAGACATACTTTATACATCATGAATTATTTCATCTACTCCTAAAATGTTGTACATTTCCAATACAGCCACTGAACTAAACAGTGCATTCCCTGTTCCTTCACCTGCATCAACATTAAACAAACTAGAATGAATAGTCCCTGCTGCTGCTTTCAGTTTAATTCAAACATGAAAATGTCATGTCTTAACAACTTAAAACAATACTTAGAAGACGTCATACACTCAAAAGATACGGTGGGTTTAAATAACTCATTATATATTTATGAAACTGAGAATGTTAAGAATGAAAAAAAATATTATGTTGCCTCAAAACGATCATTCTGCTTACCCATTTCAGCCTGTGAGTCTCCATTAACACATGCTGCATTTTGTTTTTATATACTCTAATAACAGAAACAACATATTTCTTCATTTCAATGAATCCTTAATTCGGCAGTATTATAAAATGGTTTATCATGACTTGCTTAAGCTTTTTTCATTTGATCTTGAGTTGCTGAAATTGCCTTTGTTTGAGCTGTTACTTCCTCTACAATGTTGAATTGCTAGTTATTGTAGCAGTCTTTAAAGGTGCGTTGTTAAATATTCTCAGAAGATGGTGGCTCATAAAGAAAAACAGATTGCTTTGATATGCTTTAAAAATAATTGCTCTCTCTCTAAGTTAGAGAGACAAAGCCTCACATATCGGTGGTATGGTGAGAATTATCACAAAAGTGATCTTTTTATTGTTTGCACCTTTCTGTGAATTCCGTATGTCTTTCAGAACATGTGCAGAGCTTATAGCCACAAAAGGTAACAAAATTCCTGGTGAAAGGTTTGAGTTTTTGTGTTCAGAACTCTTACAAATTAAGATAACACCCATTTAAAATATTCCATATTTACTGGACCTCCAAACACTAAATGTTTAATTCCATTATCATTTTGCACTCTCATTGGAAGCTATTTGCAGGACATTCCTTGACAGTGTCTTTCATACTTTCTCAAACATGTACTCAGTGTTTGCTGCCCTAGATGCCATACCTACCTTTGGTATCTGGAAACATACCATTTCTGACTGGTTATTTCTGAATCAATGCTTGATTTTCTTAGCAGGCATGTAAGTCCAAATGGGCAACATCAGTCCAGCTAACAGTCTGATTCATTTTTGACTCTCTATCTTAACATTTATCGGTCCATCTCTATCCAAGCATCCATTCATCCATCCATCTATTCATCCAATCACCTATATATATATATATATATATATATATATATATATATATATGTATGTATGTGTGTGTATATACATATATATATATATATATATATATATATATATATATATATATATATATATATAAAACTATCCATCTATCTTTCTATCTTTCTGTCTATCCATCTATCTATCCATCTATTTCTCCTTCCATCTAGCTAGCTAGCTGTTAATGTCTATCCATCTGTCAATCCATCTATCTGTGTGTGTGTATGCCTTTCTGTCCACCATCTCTCTATCCATCTATCTACTATATCTATCTGTCTATCTATCTATCTATCTATCTATCTATCTATCTATCTATCTATCTATCTATCTATCTCACTAT
The DNA here is from genome assembly GCF_019279795.1 of Protopterus annectens. Taxonomy (NCBI): domain Eukaryota; kingdom Metazoa; phylum Chordata; order Ceratodontiformes; family Protopteridae; genus Protopterus; species Protopterus annectens. The sequence goes on along the minus strand of NC_056736.1, from coordinate 798,592,593 downwards.
TTATTGGGTCTATATTACGAAATCAAAATGGCAAAACATCGACAGCCATTTCATCGACCTCAAATTATTGAACTACAGGTTACATGAGTGGCTAGATCACTGTTTTTTTCCTAGGGGAAAAAAATCAGTTGGCCATTGCCATGAATTTCCCTTTTTCCCCACTGTAATGTGATCTCGGAGTTGGTATATTTAGTTGGGGGGTGTGGGAGGACACAGCATTGTTTGAAGTGGTATGTCGTGTCTGGCTATCAATGTTTTGCCATTTTGATTTCGTAATATAGACCTCTATCTATCTATCTATCTATCTATCTATCTATCTATCTATCTATCTATCTATCTATCTGTCTGTCTCTGTCTATATTTAATTACTGATAACAATCACAAATCGTTAAGGTTCTTACCAGAAGTGTGCATGAAGTTTGTAAGCAGGAACTAGATCACTCTATGTCTTGACAACAGACTTATAGGTTACTATTCTATATAGCTACAAAAGTCTACAGAGACATCAACAACTAGCAGGTCATCCTTGTACTCCCATATTAGCAACTTTCATGAATGCAAACAATGAGACATGTTAAGGCATTTACTGAATTTGTTTTACTTGTTAACATTTAACTTTGTAATGCCATGTATTAGATTCTAATTAGTTTCCTGTTTTTTTTTCTATTTCCCCACTTTTATTGCTCTGTCTTTTCTGTGAGAGTTATCATTGTTATGCTTATAACTTACTACTTACAACTCTACTAATAAAGGGCACATTACCCTAACGTAAGCAGAATAACTTGTCTAACTCCCACTTAAATACCACAAGCTATATATTTATTCATGCCATATCCAGATGGTCATATTACAAATGCTTGTGTACAACATATTCTTTTTCAGCATACTGTTATAGTACCACTGTGAATTCATCGTACTGGTGTGATTGTAGCAGTAGGAATATATACTTTTATTCAAATATACTTTTAAGTAATGTGAAAACTTCACTATGCTACTGTGTATTTTATAATACTGCATTGTCAAAGAATAAACTAATGTTTACTTTACCTGTGATAATTTACATTGCACCTTCTATTATAATGTACCAATGAAGCTTTTTTTCTCCAGGCCTCCATTAAAAAAGAGGTTCTACACCCAGTCATGCTTCTCCAGTCAAGACATTTAATAAATGGATATATAAATAATCATATGGAAGTTCATAAGTCAGAAATCTGAAAAGTATCCATGCAAATTTTCAGTCCAAACAGTATACAGAAAGACTTTAGAAACTCATGATCTTCTTTTAGCTGTTCCCATTAGGGGTCACCACAGTGGATCATCCGTTTCCATTTCTTCCTGTCCTTTGCATCTTGCTCTGTCACACCAAACACCTGCATGTCCTCTCTCACCACATCCATAAACCTTATCTTAGGCCTTCCTCTTTTCCTGTTACCTGGTAGCTTCATCCTTAGCATCTTTTTCCCAATATACTCAGCATCCCTCCTCAGCACATGTCCAAACCAACGTAATCTTGCCTCTCTGGCTTTGTCTCCAAACCTTCCAACCTGGGCTGACCCTCTAATATACTTATTCCTAATCCTGTCCACCCTCGTCACACCCAGTGCAAATCTTAAAATCTTTAACTCTGCCACATCCAGCTCTAACTCCTGCCTTTGTGTCAGTGCCACTGTCTCCAACCCATATAACATAGCTGGTCTCACTACCATCTAGTAGACCTTCCCTTTCACTCTTACTGGTACTCGTCTGTCACAAATCACTCCTGACACTCTTCTCCACCCTGCTGATACTCTGTTCTTCACCTCTCTTCCACACTCACCATTACTCTGAACTATTGATCTCAAGTATTTAAACTCATCCACCTTCACCACCTCTACTCCTTGCATCCTCACCATTCCTCTATCCTCCCTTTCATTCACACACATATATTCTGTCTTAGTCCTGCTGACCTTCATTCCTCTTCTCTCTAGAGCATATCTCCATCTTTCCAGGGTCTCCTCCACCTGTTCCCTACTCTCACTACAGATCACAATGTCATCTGCAAACATCATAGTCCACGGGGACTCCTGTCTGATCTCGTCTGTCAACCTGTCCATCACCATTGCAAATAAGAAAGGGCTCAGAGCTGATCCTTGATGTAATCCCACCTCCACCTTAAACGCATCTGTCACTCCCACTGCAGACCTCACCACTGTCATACTACCCTTGTACATATCCTGTACCACTCTTACATATTTCTCTGACACTCCCGACTTCCTCATACAGTACCACAACTCCTCTCTAGACACCCTGTCATATGCTTTCTCTGTCTACAAAAACACAATGCAACTCCTTCTGACCTTTGTACTTCTCCATCAACACTCTCAGAGCAAACATCACATCTGTAGTGCTCTTTCCTGGCATGAAGCCATACTGCTGATCACTAATCATCACATTCCTTCTTAACCTAGCTTCCACTACTGTTTCCCATAACTTCATGCTGTGACTGATCAATGTAATCCCTCTGTAGTTACTACAGCTCTGCACATCACCCTTATTCTTAAAAATCGGTAGCAAAACACTTTTTCTCCATTCCTCAGGCATCCTCTCACTTTCCAGACTTTAGAAACTATTACTTAGTAATTAGGCTTTAGAAAAAAATACTACTAATGAAATTAAAAATAACAAGCTCTGAGTATTCCAATGCTCCAAAAAAGTTTTAACAAAGCAGTCTGGCAGTTGTTGCAGAGGGTTAAAGCTGTGTTCTGTGGTACAGGGTTTGATTCCCTCAGCCCTCATTTGCCTCCTGTGTGACCATAAGCTAGTCACTTTGCTAGACAGTGCTTGGGGCAACTGGGAATGTGGGTTGAACTCTTCAATTGTCTCCTTGACTGCAAGCCTAGTAACTACATATGAGCTATTAGAATATTTGACTTAGCCAGCATTCCCCATCTCTGTCATAAAATAATCCAAGCATTCTGAGGCATGGATAGTGTTTTGTCTTTATTTCAAAACAGATATAAAAATCAGCAATGATAAAGTAATGCAGTAGCTTAAATCCAATTACAAGCATACAAATCAATTCACTTTTGAGATGAGAAGTCAAATGGAACTGAGAATATTGAGGCAATATTTAGAATAATTACTGCCAGCTGTCATACAACACTCTTCCCACAACATCAGGATGATAAAAAAACTGTTAACAAGTTGAGTAGTTTCATCTCTGTACCAGGGCCCAATAAATATCATTCATACCTCTCAATCTCGTAGCTCAAGAAATTTGGACAAAGCCAAAAATAATGAGGTAAAAGGACCCAAGATAGAGATAAACTTTAAATATTACTCTTACAAGTTTAAAAAGTTGTCAGTATAAAAGGGGTAGTGTTAGCGTGCATTTTCTGGAGGATATAAAGTCTGTCATTATTTAGTCACTTTAATCCTTAGTGAGTGGACAGAAGAGCAGACCAAAAATATGAGGCAAAAATCTTGATGCTCTGTGAAAATTTCGACTGTTGCAAGGTATGGTATTATATCTCACAGTGAAAAAAGTTACTTGTGTCATCTTTAAGGACTCTGCCTTTTTCCTGCTTGCCACACTACCATTCAGACCTATAGGTTACCATATTGGCCCACTGGCAAGTTGGTTGGAAATGGTCACACCGCATTATACTCTTAGAACCCAAAGTGTTACCTTCCACACATTTAGGAGACTTGAGTTTGGCTTGTTTAGGGATGAGAAGGAATTTACTAAAACACCCCGATACACAGAACTAATAACTCCCAAGCTAAAGATCTGCAGAATTTCCCTGTTTAAAACTAAGCTGTATAGCTATAAATAATTTTTTACAAATTAAAATGTAAGTGATACAAAGGAAATTATTTATTTAACATTTGTTAACAGGGAAAGTCCGACTTGGAACAAAGCCAAATTTCAGCAAAGGCCCGGGGAGAAACATTCCAGATGCATGTCTTTGTAAAAATAGTCAGTATACTACAAAATTAGAGATTGCATTACACAGTGCATTGCTTATGCTATGAAATTTAGAAAAAGATGGACATATTAATCACTGCTCTGATTTTCAGAGAAGTGTATAAATTGTTTAGCACACCTAAAAGCTTTTATGCTAGTCTCACACTACGAGTCACAGTATGCTGTAACAGTTTTAAACAACATTAATTCAAAAAAGTGTGCCAGAGTGAAATACTTAACAACTTTTAAAACAGCTGGTGCAATAGAGGCACCCTTCATTTCTGGCTGCTGTCTGTGTGACACTGCTAATTGCAATACCACTTTAAAGCTGTTAATCTCTTTGTACTAGCACACTTTTTTCTGTACAACTTAGAGTATATCAGAACTGCTAAAGCACAATATACTAAAAAGAATTATGACTGGTTTTCCATCCCAAATCAAAACTTACTAGTTAGGTGCTCTTGAAACAAAAGTCAAGCCTCCCCTACCAGAAAGGTAAATTTTTTGACAGTCAAGCCTTCCCTACGTGAAAGGTAAATTTCTTGACAATCAAGCCTTCCCTACGTGAAAGGTAAATTTCTTGACATCAATTTCTTGAACACATAGTAAGAGGTTTATAACTAGAGTCTGAAATTCACTCATAATCTGCTATTTAACATAAAATATTCCTTATATTGTGCAATGAGATACACAACAGTAATGGGGTGAGTTTGGCATAATTTTAAAGTCTTCACCTCATAGACACAATATACAGGGTTTGATTGTAGCCTTGGGTTATTGGTTAAACTTAGAATTACCCTCCAAATCAGTTAGCCTAGTATTTACCTTTGTCAGTGTTGCAATGTCAAAATTTTATATAACATACAGTATGTAGTATGAATTATTAAACAGCAGTTTTAATGGGCTAGATAATATCTGTATGTTAACTATAAGTATTGATTTATATTACAGGGGATATGCAGTAGTAATTCATAATACATGTTGTGTAGTTATTTGTAGTTCTTATTTTGTGTTTTTAAACCATCTCTAAACTAGATTTTTGATGTAAGTTGAGGCTTATTTATAAGGTAAATGCAAAAAATGAGGAGTAACATTAAAGAAATTCACTGCTGTATTATTTTCCAGAGTTCAATCATCAACAGAATTTCAGTTTTCCTTGAATACATTTTGCCTTTTCTTTTCTCACAGCTGGCCAATGCCTGAAGCAGTACTTTCAGGTGCTGGTATGTTTCTCTTTAACACATTATTTTGCCATGCAGCAAGGCATAATTCCATTCATGTCTCTTTACAAAAACAACTGCTCCTATTTATTTCCAGTTTTTGGGACACCTTACAGACTGTCTTTCATAAATGGCTACCAGGACACACCTCTTCAAAACCCTCTCTGCACTCAGACATTTTATCCCCTTGAGAAATAGTGGCCCTGATATATCCCAAGAGGCACTTGTTCCTTATTAGTCATCATGGAAAGCCTCTTCCTGGTTTGCCTCCTATATCGGGCCATTTCATTTTTTTTCTGAGGATATAAATAGGTTCATAGGTAGGTACTAGGCTATTGGCCCTAGGGTCTATATAAGCCTAGCCAAAAAATGTACCCTGGCTTTCACCACCCAAGAAAATTATTTTCCTGTGCCCCTGTCGAGCAGAGCCACAGAAGTGATCCTTTGGGTGAATTTCCCATTTCCCATCCAATCATCAAGATTTTTCTTGAAGAGTGCTAATGAGGAGCTCTGTTTGACATAGATAGGTAGTCTGTTCCAGAGTATGGGAGGTCTCTGTGACAGGAATCTATCCCTCCAGCATGTTCTGAATTTGCCAGTAGTGTGTTCATATCCATATCATACCCACTGATGAAGGTACCCTTAAATGATGATGTAACATTACCACAAATAGAAGATTACTCACGCTCAGTAGTAACTACACCACAGTTACTAAAGCCTACTTATGTATTGGAAATCTATACCTGTTGTTTAAAGTGTCCTATGAATATGTGTCACCAAATTTACAAGAGAATTGTTAGACTGCGTCATGAATATCTGAGTAACTGTGTGACTTTGTCAATGGTTATAACTATTAAGGGGTTTCAGATCATTCCACCTAACCCAAAGATAAATAAGTAAATAAATAAATGTAAACAGTGGCATTAAAGTCGTAGTTTTACAAAAGACGAGATAAAAACTTGTCAGCATCACAACCAGATCTCAAAATTAGCACAGTTTTAATAATGAAAGATAGTATAATGATAAGAAATTTGTCACCTTAACAAACAGACCCCCATTAGTGTTGGTTGTATTCATTCACTCCTTCCTGCTGTTACCTCTATTCTAATAACTAATCACATGTCTAGCACTAGTACTGTCTTGGAAAGGTCAAGAGAGGTACTTTCCTATAAAATCATTAGAAGGAATCCTTTTTTGGAGTACTTGAACAATAGTGTGTGTTTTAATGTTTCTTCAAAATGACTGTTTCTATTTGTTTATTAACATTTGATTACTGGGAAAGTCCAATTAGGCAAATAGAAGAACCTTTTCAGCAGATGTCCAGGAAGAAAAGCTCCACTCCAATAGTGAAAAATAAACAAAAGAATATTTATAATTTCAGTACAAAAGGAGTTAGTATAAAGTTCAGTTATTTACAGCTGAGACAGCTTTGACAGTAGTATGTAGAACTTTAGTTCAAACAGGATGTATAATCCTAAACAATTATTCAATTATTTCACTTCTGACAGTATGAGGAGTGTAGACATGGAGTTAGAAGGAAAATGTGATAAGCGCTGAACGTAACTAATACATTGGTGTTAATGGGCTGTCATCTAGTAATTAGCTTGCATATGTAAAAAAGGGCATTTGGCTTTACAGAGTACATGGCAGTGCAGCTTCTGCTCAGTGTATTAATGGATAAGTAAGACTGACTAGTGAGTAAATAATTTATGTATGCAGTTTTGTCATAGTTCTGAATGAAGACTATTACAATTATTCTAAAAACTTGTATGAAATGGAGACAGAAAGGCTTGCTATTCTTATTTCAGATATTCAGATTATATGGTCACGTCTCATTGCAGTTACAGAATTATGGCTTGCTACAAATTTTGTTTAAGTTGAGAATATGATGAAAACTCTGTCTATTCCTAGCTCAAAGCATGTGATTATACTAGATCATTACCTATCTTAAAGTTACTTACACAGGAATTTTATATATTGCTCTACTTTGATTTGATAATGCTGACTGTACCTCTGGCCAAAATTATAGCACAAGCTCTAAAGGATAGATGAGTCAGGCCACTCAGCAATAAAACATAGAATAAAACTGAAAAGGCCACTGAGCAATAAAACATGGAATAAAACTGAAATACGTAAATGCACATATTCAAAGCATTCTCAGTAATTTTTCATATTCTAGCAGTAACTGAAACTTGTCTCACATTATGCATACTAAGTTCTTAGTAAAATACACCAGATTTTGTGATTTATAAAAAGCATAGTATGGGCACCAAATATGGCAGGGCAGCCATATCAGTGACTGATACACTTATCAAAGGTATATGATAATCACTCCATGATACTGACGATACCATATTTGATTGATTCCCAGCAAGAGTTCATAAAGCAAAAGTTGAAGAGACTTAATTGGAACACATTTAAATAATTACAACACAGCTTTAAATAATCAAAAAATCACATAACTTAAAACAATTAATAAGCAAACAACATTCATAATATTTCTAGTAATTTAAAAGTGTTAAGAAAATAGGTAAGAATATGCCTAAACATTCCATTTATATTCTCAAAATAAATGAAAAGACCATAAAATATTAACAATGTCAATCTATTTCTAAAATATATCAAAATAATAACTTAAAAATCAAAACTATGTACATGGTCATTAGGATCCTGTTACTTAGGGATGCTTATTCTAAGATGCACTTTAGAGACATCTGCTTATTAGGCCCACAGTGATCGATGTTAATTATAAGATGCCATTTAATTTTTCATATTCCTAAAGCCTGTCTCTATCACCCCACCTGTTGGTCTCCTCAACATAATTAATTAAAGAAAAAGCAAACTATATTACACCTTGTACATGCTTGTATAAAGTGTGTTATCATTTTTAGGCCGGTATTCATAGTATTTTGCAAAATGCATTTGTGATGAATATGCATAAGCAAAGTAATTTTTAAAAACATGCCCACTTTTTTGCATAAGAATAAATTATGTAAAGTTAATTTTGAAATTGTGAACTATTTTGCAATATCATAAGTTGTATATGCTTTGGCAAGTCATGGGAAAGCATGGCTAAGCTCAGTCACAGTCAAAGCATTTTAGAAAAGCTGCAGACTGCACAGCAGCTAAGAGGGGGTTTTATAAAAAGAAAAAGGGGGTTATAATTTGTTTATACAGGGGTATCCTTTTTTGGACACAATGATGCTTTCATTAAAGAATCAAAATGGTGGGATAGGACAGATTGAAAAAGGGAGGACAAAACAAAGAGATGAATACAGAAGGAAAACTGCAAGAGGGTTTGTGCTGAAGGAGGTGGTGGGAGAGAATAGGCGCTGACTTTTTTGTTGTGAGATAGACACCCCCATTTTTTCAAAATTTTTTATAAGACGGTTGTGCGTGTGGGAAATAGGGAAGAGGGTGAAGGAGAAACAGTATGGGAAGAAGGGCTGAGGAAGTGCCAGCTGGAATCCCAGTCCACAGAGCCTCAAACACATCCACTGCCAGATGGTGTTGCAGTGCAGGATCCAGATGTTGAGAGGGTGGGGGCATGTGTTGGTGCAGTGGTCAGCATCAACTGGGTGAGCATGTCTTGTACACACTGAAGAAAGTCATAGATTGCTGAATTTCCTGTCCATGACCCCTGCCAGTACATTTGTAGGTTCATAGGTGGTTACTGGGCTATTGACTGAAAGATCTTTACAAGCCTAACCATATGTACACAGTATAATACTAGAGAAACCCAATATAAAGGATCTTGCCAAAACTCAAATTGTTAGTTGGTAATGACTGCCCATATCTAGGAGGGTCATAGTTGAAATCTCAAGCAAGAATTTATAGTTTCCCATCCAGTCATTCAGGCTATGCTTAAACATGGTCATAAAGGGAGTCTGTTTGACGTAAACTGGTAACGTGTTCCCGAGGTGTGGCCACTTCTGAGGCATATATCTGTCTCTCCAGCAAGTCCCATTTATGCCGCAGGTCAGGTTAAGATCCCTGGATTGGGTGACTCTTGTCAGATTTGACTTGCTGATCTGCAACATGTCCATTAGGTTTGGATCTGAGATTGCTCTATAGGCATGGCACAAGTCTCCTACAAGTAGTCAGTATGCTACTGAGTACAGTGACAGTGACTTCAGTTTGTCAGTGTATGACATGTGCTGGAGAACTTGAATTTCCTTGGTTAGAAATCTCTGAGGTCTGTCAATTTGCTGCAGGTGTCTGGTAAGGTACATACCAAAGGGAGCATTGTACTCAAGTATTGGCCTGATGAGGGTCAAATACAGAGGTGTTATGACCTGTTTCGCTCTTGAGGAAATGCATTTGCTAATGAGCTGTGCCACGTAGAATATCTTCTTTATCACAGTAGGCACATGATGATCAAAGTCTAAGCTACAGTCAACTTGTGTTCCCAAGTCTCACACAACTGAGTTGTTACTTAGGGTGTTATTATTTATATGATAGTCTGCAGGGATATTGCTTTTACAGAAGGAGATGATAATGCATTTTTAGCACTGCGTTTGAGTCCATGGCTTTGGCACAAGTCATTGGTTTCTGTAAGCCCCTCTTGAACTATATTGCATAGTTTTGGGATTCAGTGATTGCACCTGATTTGCTGTCATCAGCAAACTTAGTTAGCCAAAGCCCCTCTGTTCTGGCCTGAACTTCTGAGAAGTATATCCAAAACAATAGGAGGCCCTGCACTGACCCCTGTGGAACCCCACCAGTGACAGGTCTGCTGGTTGAGGTAAAGTTCCCAATTTTGACTGAGTGTGATCTGTTGGTGAGACACTTAGCAACCCATCTAATGACATAAGGATTGATATTCAAATGGGAGAATTTAGCAATGATGCCTGAATGTGAGATAGTGTCAAAGGCCTTGGTTAAGGTGTAGACTTGCCTTTATCTATGGCTCTGGTGACATTTTTGAAGAAGTCCATCAGGTTTAAGAGGGATGACATGCTTTTGGCAAAAGCATACTGTGTCAGATCAAAGGTTTGGAGTTTACCTATATCCTTATTGATAAGGTCCATGATGATTCATTCCATAGCCTTACAGATAAGGCTGGTTGATCTTATGGGTCTGTAGCTCTGAGGGTCTATTGTTCTACCCCATTTATGAAGGGGGATGTCGGTTGCTGTTTTCTGTTCATCAAGGACAAAACCAGTACTCAGACTGTGGCTGAAGAGGGTACCTAATGGAGTTGCTAACTTATGTTTTAGATCATTTAAAATGCAACCTGGGATGCCATCCAGTTGCATAGAGGCTGTGTTTTTGGCCTTGGAGAGATCATTAATGACTTGCTCTTTGGAGATGCAAGGTGGGAGATATGTAGAAGGAATGCTTTGTGTAATGTTTGGAGGGGACAAGGGGGTGAAAATTTTGCCAAACCTGTCAGCTAATATGTTAGTTATTTTTGCAGGATCAGTGTGTGTGATTTACTGTGATATTATCCACAGCTAGTTCAGCACACATCTAGGTCCTGCCTTTTAGGTTACGAATATAGCTGAAGAATGCCTTATGGTTATCCTTAGCTATGGTTGCTAAATATTTTTTGAAGTTGCCCTTAGAAGATTTTACAAGTTGTCTTATTTGTTTGTTTAAGCAGAAGAGAGTGTTCTTCCAGTGTGGGGACCTGTCTTTTTTATTCTTACACAGCAACTTCTTCTTCTTGTTGCATAAGTTATTAATGCTAAATGTCCACCAGGGAGGCTAGTTTTTTTCTTGAAGACCTTGTTTTGATCCTATCAGGTATAGTAGTGTCAATACATTTGTATAATTGATTGTACAAGGCATTTGTGTATACCTTAGTATAGCTGTTAATGCCATCTATAAGAGCAGGAGCTTGGAAATTATTTATGCCATCCCTTAAGAAGGTATAATTAGCTTTGGAGAATTTTTTTAACCTGATTTAATCTAAGAGAGATTCAAGTGTTATAGCTACTTCAAACGTGACTGATTTGTGATCACATTTAACCAATGAGGGTTCTATACTTGTGGAGGTGCAATGGTCACCCATGTTGGGTAGGACCAGGTCGAGAATATTTGAGTCCCTTGTGGGGTTGCACACCATTTGTTCCAGGGCATTAGTGTTAACAAAGTCCAGGAACCTTTGTGCAAGTGTGTTGATACTAGTATGTTTCTCAGTCAATGGCTGGATAGTTAGAATTGCCCATGACTAGAGTGTTTGGTCGTAATTTGATTGAATCAAGTAAATCCAACTAAGCAGAATGAGTATCCTGATTCATTAAAGGGGCCTGTAGCTAATGATATAAGGGGAGTCTTACGCACAGTCAGTTGAACTTGGAGTAATACAATGGAGTTTTCCTGTCCAGAGATGTATTTATCTTTGATGAAGACAGATTCTCCTCCTCCTTTGGTTCTCAAATGTTCATTTTGCAGTATGGAAGGCATTGTAGCCTTTCAAGGCTGGGTACTCTCTATGGCCCTGAATCAAGTTTCTGTGACTGTAGACATCAACATCTTCCAGGGATAGGAGTGCTTCAAGAGAGTGCAGTTTCTGATTTAAACTCCTAGCATTTAGCGGCATAACCTTTATTTTATTTGTAAGTGATATTTTCACATCAGAAATTTTGTTCTTGAGACCTTGCCTATAAAAGGCACTAATGTGAAGCAAGTGACTTAGCCAGTAACTGAAAGCCTAGAGGTGACAGATGAAGACCATTTCTGGCAAAGTACCATGGTCTATCAACCATTTCATCCCAGGCTGACAGGAACTGGATCCCCTTAGAATGACACCAGAAACTAAGCCAATTGTTGAAGTTAATAATTTTTTGTTTATGTTGTATCATCCCAGGTGAGGGTAGAATGCTGCTCAAGGCTAAGGACATACCTGCCTGGGACACATATTCAGAGAGGTCAATAATGCCTTCCTTCATATAGTCCAGTGAGGTACATCTCAAATCATTCACCCCAACATGAACTATGATGGAGTCATAATGGTACTTGTTGTTGAAAGACTTGAGCACATGTGATGATCTGACAGATCCTGGCACCCAACAGACAGCCGACTGTAAACTTATTCTTGTCAAGCCTGGTGAGTGGGACATCTGTGTACCTCACAATGGCGTCACCTATGACTAAAAATATTGGTTTAGATGTGCTTTGCCTCAGAAGCTTATTTGGTGAGATACTGATACTTGTGTTTTTATGTGTATTGAGTGCTGTAGGTGCTGTAGTAGGTGTAGCTTGTTTGTGTTTGGAAGGTCTCTGGTGTTTAGGTAGGTTTCTGGTGAGCACCTCCGCATATGATGGTTAATGTGTTAAGTGCATGATTTGCGAAGATTGTGTAGAGAATGAGTTGACAATCTGTTCAGTATTACTGTTCTGTGCACAAGAGAGCAAGTATTCCAGATTCTTAGTGTAGATGCAGCTCTCACAAATTGTTTTTGGGTGATTTAGGTGTAGAGGGTTGTCAGTTTACATTAGGCAGTTGCTACACAGCCTCAGGATACCCATGTCAATCAGACTGGTAGCAAAAATGGAGGGAAACTGACCACAATGCTAGGTTAAATCCTGTTTTCACAGTGGGGAGAGAAAATGGAGTGGTATGGTATAACCGTGTGTTCTAAGCAAAGTCTGTACTAATGGGGTGCTCTATAAAGGGTCCATACTAGTGGAGATTCTCTAAATGGTATGAGATTATTGTATATTTGGTGGTTTTGGGACTGCTTAAGGGGCAAAAGCACAGCTGAATTGCTCTCTCAGCAGCTAAGCACATTTTAGGGACTTTTCAAACAGATCACGGGCAGCTACTATGGGAAAATGTATCTACCGAAATTTTTGAATCTATAAAAGCCAGTGGTTATCCCACTGCACGGTAGTGTGCGATAGTATATGGTGGTGTGTTATGCATAAACAGATGAATACAGCAAAGCAGTGGCTGGTCACCTAACTCTGTGGACTGTGTTGAAACAAGAGCAAACCAGGACTTAAGTGACGACAGTGAGCACAAGGAATTAAACAATCTTACCAATAAAAAAGCTCAAAATGGAGCCCTTTGCCAGCAAACTTCAATCAGATGACTCATAACTGCACTGTCCTGCTGCAAGGGTGCAGGGGACCCCTCTCAAACAAAAGATAGCCTGGTTTAGTGCACAATTTAACAAACAGAACCATATTCAGCAGGTCTGAATATAGTCTATGCTACAACAGACAAAAAGCGCAACAAATCAGCAAGAAGAGTTTTAAAAAATCAGCAACATAGCAAAAATGCAGTTTAAAATTGCAAAATACAGTATAAAATTGTACTTATGATTAGCAAACTGCAACAGATTCCTTGTATTGCACCTAACACCAGAGCCCCATTTCTGTGAGACTTGCCAGGCTGCCATGTGCTGTAGTACCTGCAGGACCAATGGCTCCACTCTGACCCTGCGAGGACATCTCAAAACAGGCAGAGGGTGATCTTTCCCTAGTGTGGAAGTTACTCGCCCCATCTGCCCCCGGGGGATTTGAACCTGTATAAAAATATAGGAGAAAAGCAAAACAAAAAGGAGAAAGAAATGGATAAACAAAAATAAGAAAAAAAAAGAGAGAAAAAAGGGTGGGGAGACACAAAACAGAAAAAGCACAATAAATCAACACAATGCTGTTATGGTGCAAGTTAGCAGCACGATATGGGAATGCTGCAGCAAAATCTTATTGAAGTAAAACCTGTGTATGGAAAGTGCTTATGCTTACAGCCGGGGGGTAGTGATTTGTAATGTGTTTCTCTACTTGGGAAGAGTGTAATAGTAGTGCTTGTGCATACTCCTGATGAATTGAAATGGCAAGGGCTATTGACTTTCTGAAGGAGTGTGTGTTTAATACAGTACCCAAAAAGAAACAAAAAAGAAATCAGTAATCATTGCAGCTAATCTGTTTAAAAATATCATATTATAAAAAAGTTATCTTTAATCTGTTATGCCTTCAGTGCATTTCTTTTAGCTGCAAGGCTATAACAGTATTGTCTATAGGAGTATTCCAGAAATTAATTCTAAAAACATTGCTATCAGTTTTCATGTTACCATTACTGTTGTATTTTACTTTCTGGTATGTACTGTTAGAAAGGAAAGCTCTTCTGGATACTTGTTAGAGTTAACAAAAGATTCACCCATATGATGCTATCATCTTCTTTTGCTTGTGGCCATACTAGATGTCTTCCTCACCTGTCAGTTAAGTGAGAGATGTAAAATCTTGTTTATCTGTATTCGAATTTCTAACACATATAAATATAAATATGTCATGTATCTTCTCTAAACATTTATTTTTTTTCTTTCTTTCCCCTTTTAAATTTAATATGCATACATGCATGAATTATTCAATACCTTACTAGTATTCCCATTAATTCAGGAAGATAGTAAAGAAATCGCAATGAGACTTGAGCTTTGTTTTCAAAATGCACATAACTCTTTTCTTCTGTATAGCTGAAGTGCAAAGGAAGAAATTTATCAGTTCAAGAAAATGTGCAATTCCTTTTCTGTCAAACTGTATCTGAGAGTTGACAATCTCATCCCTACAAACTGGTCCCTTAATACAAACCTCCTAAACAACATGACTCTCCATAGAAATATTCAAGAGTTCCTGTCACAGACAATTACCTCCTTTAAAATGTCTGATATACCTCTAGATGTTCAATGGGCGGCTGCCAAAGCTACCTTAAGAGGTACCCTTATCCAAAAATCCTCTCTAATTAAAAAAACAATCTAAATCCCACACTATGGTGCTAGAAACAGAACTAAAAAAACTAGAATCAGAACTCCAAACCAAGTTCTCTCCTGACATTGAGAAACAAGTATCCCCCATTCAAAAACAACTTCATGAATTACATTAAGTCATTACTCACTTATGGAATCCAGACTTATCCATAAGTATGCTGAATGGGCGAAAATGCCCTTAAAGATCCTGGCTAGGATTATAAACATCAGACCCTCACCTACTACAATAAAACATATTATTCATAAGGGTCGCTCCTATTTCACAGATAAGGAAATCATCCAGGTCTTTCAGGAAGTATATGAGGAAATTTATGGACCCCAAACACTTGAATCAGAAGGCCTACAGGACTCTCTCCTAAATGAATTACAATTTCTAACAGTAAGCGATACTCACATTAAATTACTTAAGGCACCTATAACCAGGAATAGGTTCATAGGTTCATAGGTTCATAGGTTGGTACTAGGCTATCAGCCCTAGGGCCTATACAAGCCTAGCCATAATAATTCCCTGGCTATTTCTTCCCACACTATTTACTTCCCTGGACCCCTGTCTAGCAGGATGACTGACATGATCCCTGGGGTGAATTTCCTTTCTCCCATCCAATCGTCAAGGTTCCTTTTGAAGAGTGCCAAAGAGGCACTCTGCTTGACATGTATGGGCAATCTATTCCAGAGTCTGGGGAGTCTCTGGGTCAGGAACCTATCCCTCCAGCATGTTTTGTTTATTGTGATGACAAGGCTTAGACCCCTGGAGCGTGTGGCTCTGAGGGATTGGGATTTCTTTAAGTGTAGCATGTCCAGCAGCTCTGGGTTTGACATGGCCTTGTATGTTAAGCAGAGATCGCCTGTAAGTAGACGATATGCGACAGAGTATAGCTGGAGTTTTTTAAGGTGGTCAGAGTAGGACATCTGCTTTAGGCCTGTGATCCTTTTAGTGGGGTATTTTTACAGCCTTTCCAGTTGTTGCAGATATCTTGAGAGGTACATACCAAATGAGCCTTTGTATTCTATAATGGGTCTAATGAGGGATGAGTACAGTGGGACAATGACCTCCTTTTTTCTGGATGAAAATTCCTTAGTAATGAGGTATGCCACATAGAAGGATTTCCTGACTGTTGTGGCGATGTGGTTATCGAAGGTGAGACCACTATCCACCTGTGTCCCTAAGTCTCTTATCACACTTTCAGTGTTTAATGTACTGCCACCTATATGGTAATTCACAGGTACATGTCTTTTCCCAAAGGGGATAACTATACATTTCTTGGCTTGAGCTCTGGCACCAAGCATTTGTTTCTGTAAGGCCCTTTTGTAGAGTATCCACATTATTTGGGGATTCAATAATGGCTCCCAGTTTGCAGTCATCTGCGAACTTTGTTAGTCAGAGTCCCTTACTGTTGGCCTGAACTTCAGAGAAGTAGATGCCAAACAAGAGCGGTCCCACGGCTGAACCCTGAGGTACTCCACTTGTCACTTGTCTGGGCCTGGATTTAGACTCGGCTACTTTTACAGTGTGGGTTCTATCAGTAAGCCAGTTAGCAACCCATTGGGTGATGTAGGGATTAATGCCCAGCTTAGTAAGTTTATCTATGATTCCAGAGTGGGGGATGGTGTCAAAGGCCTTGGAAAGGTCTAGATAGGCTGTGTGGACCACCTTACCCTTGCCCATGGCTCTGGAGACTGATTCAAAGAAGTCAATCAAGTTCAGAAGACAAGATCAGCCCTTCACGAACCCAAACTGGGTGGGGTCCAGTGTTTGAAGGTTGCCAATGTCTTTGTTTATAAGTTCCATGATAATATGCTCCATGGCCTTGCAGATAAGGCTCGTCAGACTGATGGGACAGTAGTTTCCGGGATCCAAGGTGGATCCCCCCTTGTGGAGTGGGATAACTGTAGCTCTACACCACTCAGTGGGCACAAAACCTGAGGTGGGGCTATGATTAAACATGACACTTAGGTGAGGTGCCACTTCATATTGTAGTTCGTGTAGTACACAGCCCAGGATGTCATCTGGTCCCATGGATGCTGTATTCCTAGCATTGGAGAGTGAGATTTTATCTGTGTGGCCGTTATTACCGGAATTTGGCAATCTTCTGGTATTGAGATGGGCCATTTAGGGGGTGAGAGGGGGTGAAGTTGGCACTGAATGAAATCTCATTGGCCATAAACAAGCTGAAACCAGGCAAGGCCCCAGGACCAGATGGTTATGTGTCAGAATTCTACAAGTCCTTTAAGCAAATGCTTGCCTCCATACTACTTAAAGTTTATAATCACATTATTCAGTTTGGTATATCCGATCTTTATCTTAACAACTCCAAGACAATTTTTATACCAAAATGAAATGACAATAACCTCAGCATAAATGACTACCGTCCAATTGCCTTAATTAACATTGACATAAAGATTCTATCATCTATCTTAGCAAATAGACTAAAAAGCATATTACCACATATTATATCTCATGACCAACTGGGTTTCATGAACAATAGGCATGTTTGGGATAATACTCTAACCATTGAAGCCATAACCTATATAACAAAATTCGACAAATCCTCCAAATATGCACTATCTGTCGATGCCCAAAAAGCTTTTGATCGGGTAAACTTACATTTCCTCTTTAAATAGTTGAAACACTTCTCCATCCCTGATGAATTTATCAAAATGGTTACAACCATTTACATTAAGGCCTCCACTACCCTCAATATAAACAAAAATAACTCCAAACCAATTCAGATTATAAACGGTACAAGACAGGGTTGTCCGCTCTCACCCTACCTATTTAATATGTGTCTTCAAGTATTATTGCTAAAACTAAGTCAGAAAACATTCCACCATTCAATCTACTTATATAAAATGCAAGTGAAATATACCGCCTTTGCAGGCAATTTAAACATCTATGTAGAGCTTCCCTCAACAGAACTTGCGAAAATTCTAAGTTCAATAGACAAATTTTCACAATCTCAAATTATGCCATTAATCCTAACAAATCAATAATTTTCCCGCTAAACCCCCTTGGTCACAAAGAATTCTTTATACCAGAAACAACAATCAAACTTAATTATTCCCTAAAATATTTGGGTATAACCTTTGCTCACCCTCAACAAGAGCTAATCAATGGTAATTTGTAGAAAACATGGTCTAAAGTCATTGAAGATCTCACAAGATGGAAGAGTCTAAACCTATCCCTCCTCTCAAAAGTAGCTATTATAAAAATGAATATTCTCCCCAAACTTCTTTTTCACTTCTTTGCCCTTAACCAAAACATTCCAAATACTTTTTTCTCGAAAATAAATGCTACACTGGGGAAATTTATTTGGCACCCTAAAAATGTTAGAATCAGCTACATCAAACTTACACTTCCCAAAGATAGAGGAGGTTTGGCCCTACCGGACTTTCTAACATATTATCACATAATAAACGCCAGTCACACTATACACATTGCTAACTTCCAACAATCAAACAAGGACTGGAACCCCTTATGGATAAGAATTTACAATGCTCATATAAAGGCGTCCAACCTCAATCCTAGAGCAATGATCTTTCTTAACACTAAAACTCTCAAAGAACATACAATTCACCCTATATTAATAAAAAATATCAATGGGTTCCAAAAACTGATAACATCCCTTGGTTTGCGACACTCTCTAACGATGGCCCAACCAATCCATCTTAATCCAAATTTTAAATTGGGTAACAGCATGCTAAATCTTGATAGTTACCCTCTCATTAGGAACTGTACAGTTTGGGACTTCTATACAATCAAAGACTTACCATTTAATGACATCATATCTTCTTTGGCAGTCAATAAAAAATGCTATATAATCATTAAACAAATACTATACCTAATATCTTTGGTCACCTACATGATGACAGTTTCTCCCTCGGAATACCAACTTTACCAGACACTAATAATCCAACTTCTATCAAGGACTAAAATGCTTTCCAATGTCTATAGACTAGTAACAAAAATAAAACACCAAGGCAATAAATTATTCTCTAAGTACTGGGATGGACAAAACAGGGAAATTACACTTAGCCAAAAACTCGATGCAATTGATACAACAATAAAATTATCCCCCTTCAAAAAACTAATCTATACCCAGCTCATGATAAACAATACTGCCTATCACACACCGTCCTTTCTAAATAAAATTAACCCAAACACTTCACCTTTATGCCCAACATGCCCTAATTTAGTGGCAGACATACTCCATATTTTCTTTTCCTGTAAAAACGTGTACAAACTTTGATGCTCCCTAAGAGCATGACTGGAGAAAATGGGATATATGAAGTCAACCTTATCCTGGGAAATGGTGTTACTAAATATTTATCCAGGTTCATTTAAATCTGAAACTAAACATATTATCGTGACACTATGTGCGCTTCTCAAAACTTACATTACTTTAAACTGGCTAGATAGATCCAAAATGTCTTGGAAGGACTTACAGTTGATGGCTGTTAAATATGTTTTGGCAAGTAAACTAACGACAACAAGCAAAAAGAAAATAAGTTATTTTCAAAAATATTGGAATAACCTTCTAGATGCTCTTAATCAACATCATCCTTAGGTAGTCCTCCATCCTCCCTTTTATTCCTTTGGGCCTCATCTCCCTTGTTTCTAATTCACCTAGTTCATTTGGATTGTTAACTTTGTGGCAAATACTTCTCCTCTTTAATATCTACCTCCAACATAACCCTTGAATGATCACAAACAATCCAACTCCCTACGATATCTTTTCCTACCCCTGTGCAAGCACTAACATCTAGCTTCCTTATACTAATACCCATTCATTCAGTGACAGTCATGTGTATATATTGTATATAGTTAAATGAAATAGGTTTTAGGTGTACTGATATACCTCCACACACCTGCATAATAAATACTTCTCAATAAATTTTGCTACCTCTCTGTCTGTTAATCTCCTAATCACTTGGTTAATGAAGGTTAATATTTATTTTTGTTATATAGGACTGACTGTACTTGTGCCTAAACAGGTTGTATGAAGTATATTCACTTATTTGCTTTGAACCTATTTGCATTGCGTGACTTGTAATTGATTCTGTATTTGTGCATTTAAAAATGCTAATAAAAATCAGATTGCAAAAAAAAAAAAAAACTGTATCTGAGAGTAATAGAAGTAAAACAGCATGTTTTATGAAAAGTTTGCAAAGTAACCACCAACCCTCTCCCCAACCCTCAGTCTAACTTGGGTCTGGTGAGTGCCATTTATTGTACGTGCAGCTAGGAGTACTTAAGAACAGCCAGCTAAGTTAAGTAATTGTTTTAATTATATTTATGTACTTCACACAAAACTGTTTTCATGTAATATTATGATCTTTTTTCTTGCAATGGTAAAGAGCTATAAATATATATATATATATATATATATATATATATATATATATATATATATATATCCATACAGCATTACTGATATATGTACATTAGTAAAAGAATTATGCGGTTATCTATACATATTAATACTCTTATGTGACATTTCTGTTTGTTGTTGTAATATCTTAACGCATTACTACTACTCTTCTTTCTTCAAAAGTTGGATGTCTGATAATAAATATGCTACTTACTTTTTATGATTTTCATAGTATCAGTACAACTAAATATTTTCAGGTTCAGATATCTGTCTATGCAGGTACATGTAGCTATGCAATTTTCTTAACCACTTTTTTATAGTTTTACATATATATATATATATATATATATATCTATATATATATATATATATATATATATATATATATATATATATATATATATATATATATATATATATATATATATATATATACATATATGGGTTCCCTTCAGAAGCTTGAAATACTGAAATATAGAATTTCAGTATTTCGAGCCCAGAAAGCCAAATCCTGAGCACAGCGAAAGCTCAGAAGTACAAAATTCAAAACCTCGAATTTCACGCTTCTGAGCTTTCGCTGTGGTTTAGTATTCAGGTAAGTGTGTGTGTGTGTGTGTGTGTGTGTATATCTGTGTGTGTGTGTGTGTGTGTGTGTGTGTGTGTGTGTGTGTGTGTGTGTGTGTGTGTGTGTGTGTGTGTGTGTGTGTGTGTGTGTGTGTGTGTGTGTGTGTGTGTGTGTGTGTGTTAAGGGTTTTGGGCAGGGGCTGTGGTATGTGTCAGTGTGTTTTGTTGCTGTGTTGTGTGTGTGCGAGGAGAATGTAGCTTGTGTGGTGGTCTTTCGTATGTGTTCGTATGTACGGCAACCTTGGAGTGAGAATATTTAAGTAGGGTAGGTATATACCTGTTAGAGTTAACAAGTGGCCACCCAACTCCTGCCAGATTTAAATTATTTCCATGTGCTGTGATGTGCGCATGCCTGGATCTTCTCCCTGTATGAGTCATGCAAAAGGTAGAACATTACTAAAGTCTCTGTCTCAGACCAAGTAGAAGAGCGACCTTGCACCTTCACAGGTACTGCCATCATTCAAAGAGCCAGAACCAGAATGAGTAAAGTATACTGAGGGATGTATTAAGCAGAGTTAGAACTACTCCCTGTTGGGTATGACATCACCTTGACCAAACCCTTTTTGTTAGCATGCTAAGTAGTACTGGTATTTATACTATTAGAAAGTTTGGTGTAATCAATACTTCTTTGTCAAATACTGATTTTCTCTTAAAGGAAAACGCCTTTCCGTGTGATAATTAATGTTTATTGATAAAAGTATTTTTATACCCTGGCACAATATGTGTCATGCATTGCTGTGGATTTTTTCAAGATGGGGATAAATAAATGTCAACAGCAATGTGTATAAATATTTCTATGACTTTTTGATATGCATCAGTTGTTAGGGTATGACAAACAATGTTGGATAGGCAGGGATTAACCTCCAGATTGGTTTTAACCTGACATTTAAATGACTCCATTTTGAATTTTACAAATATTTTCTTACTTTGGCTAGTTTAAGTAATCAGCACAACTCTGCAGATAGCTTGGCATTGCTGCAGAATGCTGTGGAGTTTGCAGACATCCGCAGTGTTTCTATATTTTTCTAAATATGTTCATGTACATGCCAAATGCCCTCTCAATAACAATACAGGATCTGGGACAGTGATGTATTAAATGTCTCCTTTGCAGCCCAAGAAGGATTTTTCACTGGAGTCATGAGCCATGGCTCCAGTGGATGTCTGGCATCTCCTTAAAAAGACGGAGAGAGAAGGAGGAGATGAAATGGGAAAATAAACATTAATATACAGTAATAAAGTTTAACATATATAATTACTTAACTCATTGACTCCAATGGAGCTCAGGAAGTTTGCACTGTAACTTCCAATGGGCGGAGCCTAAGCCTTTTAACAGACTCAAATTATGTCCTCGCATTTCAAACAAATGTTAGTATCTCTGAAACCATAGAAGTTACTAAAGAAGTATAAATGGAAAACTCTTCAGCACAAACAATTTTTACAGTGGTAGTATTCTTTAGGTTTTAGGTCTTAAACCAAATTTTATAAGTCAGAGTAAACACAGTAACTATTACATTTGTAATATTTTGTTAACAACTTACAATAGCTGAGCAAACATTCAAGTTACACACATACTGTTAGCAGCATTTTATTCATCTAGCTGGGAGCTTTCATATGAGGCTAAGGAGTTCTCTCTGTGTTATATGGTTGTTGAGATATTTATGAAAATGTGCAAATTATATCTATATAAATTGATGTCATAAAAACAGTTAATATTGATTTACCTGCACTAGACAGAGGTCAAATATTAATGCAGTTGGGTTTGCCATTTTGTAAGATTTAAGATGAAATATTTTAAAACATTGTACATAGCATGGTTTTGGAATTATTGATGTAAATATGAACAAGCAGTGTTTGATGCCTAGCAGTGTCAGTAGGAGTTAACTACAGATGAGGTGTCACTCAGATGTAATGAGTTTAAAAAAAGAAATTCAGCTTACCAACAGGATGACCACTAGGTATCATGCCATGCCAGAAAAAATGTGGTACAGTGAGATAATTATGTACACTGTCAAGATGCTGAGTAGAGACACTGGTGATGCACCCCCATGCATCATAAAATACCTGGCAATTGATAGAGTGGTAGCCCTTCCTATGGCAGTATCACTCCTCCTGTGAACCATAGCAATATGGGTGCACTCTATCACACTGAGTACAACAGGGAAATGAGTACCTCAGGCAAATGTGCCAGTCCATTAAAGGAATGCATACTCCAGGCTTTTTCCTGAGGGGACACCAGGAAATAGATGTACTGGTCCACATGTGCCAAGAGTACATCTAAGAACTGCTTTAGCATCCTCAAGGAAGAAGCCTGTGAGATCCCTCATGTGTCCCTAATCTGTCTCTGGAAGGTCTCCTTAGCAAGTATAGTGAGGGCTATACATACTTTGGTGTCCACAGGAATAGGAAGTCTATATATTCCTCCAGTGCACCTATGGGTGTTAACTTGCCAATTAAGACTCTTATACTATCAAGGATTTTTTGATTATCAAAGTTATAATAAGTAATCCTTTGCTTACATTTTCACATTTTTGGTGGGCAAGCACCACTGGTGCAAGCAGTTTTAGCCCTGTCAAGACAAGAAACTCCGACCTAGAAATAACAAAGCTCACCACAATTGATAGCATTTTTGCCAGTTGTAAAACTAATAAATTTTGCAATGCTTCCCTTTTCATAGTGCATCTGTAACCAGAACGGACAAGCAAAAAAAAAAAAATAAAATAACTATGAATTGAAAATGGTGTACATAAAGAATTTTATTAAATAAACTTACCAACTTTGTAAATCAAAGCCCATCCCACACTCTGTTCAAAAAGAATTTGGATAAATGGATGGGGAACTGTAAATTCACTCCTGCGGTTCTGTCCATGTCCATTATGGACAGAGGCAGTCTTTAAAATGACTCAGAGCTCCAAAAGGCAAAGAACTACTACCCTGAAACTACCACATCCCTTATCTGGGGAATTAAGATATAATTTTGTCATATTCTAGGTATTATTGGCTAGGCTTGTAAAGGCTCTTGTGCCATTAGTCTAGTAAACCCCTAAGAACCTATGAACCTATAAGAGATTAACATCAGTCCTCATTTACATCTCATTATTTTCCAGTTTGCATAAATACATTAGAGGTCACCATGAATCTGCATAAATGGCCTCTATGAATTGTAGCTCAATTGCGCTCATTCATGCATGCCCCCAAGAGTCTTAACTCATTTGCATAACAGACTATGAATGCCAGCCTTAGTCTTAATTGTATTTGTGTGTTGATAAATTCATTGTGCCAAATTTCTTAATGTTTTCTGAACATAGAAGTGGTTAATTCTCAAGATAAATTATATAATTGTTGTAAGTAAAATAATTGTCTACAGCAAAGTTTCCTCCATAGGCACAAATTACTGAGCCAGAGTCAATATACCTACTTTGCCAACACACGACACAAGTGTATTTACCCAGCAACTTGTGAAAGACTACTGCTGTTGAAATAGATGCATCTGCATATCTACAGCATACCTCTCAACCTCCAGATCTGAGAATCAGGGACAAAAGACTTTAAAATCAACGACATACAGGGAACCCAATTAACATAAGATATGCATATTTTAATAAGCACATTAATGGATACGCCCACCCATTCATTCAATTACACAAAAGCAGGGCATCATTAGTTTCTACTTCCTTGATGCCCGACTAATCCTGATGACCATCCTGACAACCTACTCTGATATATTTGGTGGTGGAAAGGAGACTGCGGATTTTCAGTGCAGCTGTAAGGAGAGATTTTTTATTTGTATGGGATTTACTAAAGGCTTTGGAAGATGGAATGCAAGAGTTCTGCTATCTCTGTAAAACAGCAAAAACATGATTTTTTTTTATTCTGTTGAGTTGGCGTAACCTCAATGTCGACTATATTAGTAGGGTTTTGAGAGTATAGAACATCTATTGAACTTTAATAAATCAGTACTTTTGCATAGCTGTGATCACTTAAGGTCAGCCTAGTAATTTAGTATTTGCTGAACTGTCCAATATTCTTTCAGAATTAAGGACTGTCTGGTGAATTTGTATTCAGTAAACCATTCTATCCATATATGTCATGAAAAAATTGATAAACTGAAAATTATGCAAAAATACCAAAAATATAAGAGACTGCATTCTCCAAGTTCAAAGTGGATCCATAACACTTTTGTTTTTTAACACACATTTCCAGCATATGCATCTAATTATCTCACCTTTAAGACCTAACAAAGCAAAAGGAATACAACTTCTATCCTTCAGAAGACACATTATAGCACTATTCTTTTTTTCCTAAACTGACAGTAACGTGGATGGATGTAAATGATACTAAAGCACTTTATCAGAATGAGTGAAGGGAAGGTTAGTGATTTCCTGGCCAAATTTGTCACACTGTGCATAAATACCACCTGACTTCTCCTATAAAAACAGGCCACAGTCTAAGAGCAACTCATTAGGTCAGCAAAACACAAATGAATAAAAACATTTTCTCCCAGAGAATCTTGCCTAGAAAATGTGAAAGCATAATTTAGAACGAAGTACTGAACATTTCACTGTTACTATTTAGAAGAGGCTTTGCCACGGTTGGAATGTAAATGACTTAAACAACATTTAGCAATTAGCGTCTGTAAAATTAATCTAGAAAATAGTAGATACATATCTGTACATTAAGGAAGATGAATGACAACTTCAGAATGTCAATATGAGTAGCAGATCATTAACATGATTGTAAACTAGAAGTTAAAGAGATGATGAAGTAACGAAAATTGTTTTGCTCACAGAAAATGTTTATTTAACAGTCAGCTGATCACTTTATTCTTGCATAGTTTAACCAGGATACCCTGAACCTATGTAATTCACTTTACATGGGTTTTCTCCGTTTTTCTGCAAGGCTTTAAGTTCAGGAGTACCCTGGATATTCACAAAAAAGAGCTTACTTACCTCTAAAATAAAACAAAAAATAAAATCCTTGATTTCACGAACCAGACCATCACTACAAACTTCAGACCTCCTGGAGCGATTCAATTTCCACAAATCCACACTACAAAAAAAAAAAAAAAAAAAAAAAAAAGCATGACACTGCTTCTCTTCTTTCTCTCAAGATTGGAATCATATACGGACCAACACAGACGGCCACAACTTGGTTCAGGTACTGGTACACTGCTCTCTCCCTTCTCTCAATCACACTTGACGGCAACGCTGATCTTCCAGTCCTCCAGTGCAATCCAAATCTGACTGTAAGCCTTTTCCTTTGCCATGCTGATACTGCCTTGATATGCGGACTGAGGGGACCTAATTTAGCACTTTAGCCACACCAGACCTGCCGCAGACACTTCCTCACAAAACAGGAAATGAAGCATTCTAGCTGCATGCAAAATGAGTGCAGTAAAGTAATGCTCTGATTGTCTGAGACGTCTACAGCCAGAACAGAGCGTGCTTCACTGCAGATCTCGGGTATAGTTGCACCCAAATCGGGCACTCGGGAAAGCGAGCATAATTAAGCTAAAATGCAGGTGCTCCCGGGTAATTCGGGACGATTGAGAGCTCTGATCTACATGCATTCTTTAAGAGGTAAAAGTATGCAGACCACTCTTACTCTAGAGTCATACAGCATCAAGAATATCATTTGAGATAACTGTTAGAAAAATCAAAAACTGTTTTAACATTTTTGGGATCTAGGTTTGATCACAGCAGGGCAGTTTGCACGAAAGAGATCTAATAGATTCCATCTGGATACTGAGATGAGACTCTTCAAAAGTTGGGTGAATATATCTGGCTGTTCATATGCTGTAATATAATATTGATGAATCATTCAGTCACATAGCAAAAAAAAGAAGGTTATATAATTAATGTTTTATATGTATGTATGTGTGTATATATATATATATATATATATATATATATATATATATATATATATAGATATATATATATATATATATATATTTATAGATATATATATATATATATATATATATGTGTATGGGTCTACTTTGTTTTGTTGAATCTCATTTCACTGAATTTCATTTCACCCCGACCACTTCGCTGAAAACTCAAATTACTGAAAAATTATTTCACTGAATCTCATTTCACTAAACTGAACTTAGCATATATGGCACTGTGTAGAGTACTGTAAGGCAAGTAAAAGGTATATGCCCTTTTCCCCACTGTAGTGCGATCTTGGAGTTAGTATATATAGACAGGGTGTGTGTGTGGGGCACAACCCTCCACACTGGGCGGTATTGGGTGCGTAGCCCCCGACTTAGTTTGAGTACATATTGTCTTCTAGACAGAGTTCATCATTGGTGTTGCAACTATGCATATATATTGTTTAAAATATATTGTTTTGAAGTTTTTGGTAAAATGCAATATAAAACAAAGAAGGTGGGGGGCTGCACCCCACACATCCCGCAATGAGGGGATTTTGGAAAAATATGTAAAACTGTAACTCTGGATCACCAGATCTGATAGGCATAGGTGATAGCCATAGGCAGATATCCTTCACTATCAAAGCCCTTTAAACTGCAGTTGTAATGGATAATCAGGTCCTGGCTAATATTCCAGAGTTTAGGACTCTCCTACATTTTGTGAAAAATCCAGTGATTCATAGAATTATTAGATGTATAAATGCTCAGAATAGTAAACCATATGTTTCATACATGTAGGCTGCTTCAAAACGCAGGTAATCTACTTGAGGTGTTCAACATCACTTTTAGGAATTTTCTGCTACTTTTTATGCATATAAGCAAACACTCCTTTATTAAGCTATACAAAGATCACTCCCATATCTGCTGCAAATAATTCATGTTGACAAACCCTACTGCAGAGTCAGAACTGAGTGGAACTGCTGTATGGTTTAAAACATGGCTGCAACCCCTTTAGAATTCTACAATGTGTTTAAGTGTGATATTTTGCTCATACTATTAAAGAAACTAAATGCGTTTCTTTTGGGACTTATGGTTCAAATTCTTTGAAATGCTCATTAAGTATCCCACTCCAAAATGTAGTAATTGGAAGCTATATCTAAGCTAATGGCCAAATGGCCTTTCTAAGCCTAGCCAAGCAGAATTTCCAGGTGCTACTTGGTCGCTTGTCTGATGCCCCACCACTGGCCCAGTAATCAAGGAGCTTCAATCCTCACCACTGGCAACAGTGGGGGATGTAGACACTGGGAGGATGACTAGTACACACACAGTAAAGTACAATTTCCCTTAAGAGTACACAGAAACCACAGTCAGTCTGGGGCAGGTTTTTCCCTCTTTCTCCAGATCACCAATAAGACTCGCCAGTGGCACAGCTATAGAGTTGAGATCTCAACTGAGTGACTAAGCCAAGACCTCCAGAACCCTTTCTGACCAAACAGTGCTTTGTGTCCCTGCCCAGGTAGATAACACACACAGTCTTTGAGATTTGATTTATACACAAACACACACCTAGGGAACGCTGGCACAGGTTTACTAGCTATACCCCCTTCTGACCAGACTATAAGGTAGTTTTGACTGCCACTCCTTATCAGCTGTTCTAAGGCCCTTAACAAAGGGTGTCCAATCTTACTGTGTAATGTTACGATTAATCTAAATGGTAGATTTACCAAGAGCAAGGCTATTAGGAGTGGCCTGAGCATTGTCACCAAATAGATATGCAAGTACTCTCAGAGCTTAAATATGTCTCACAAATATCAGCCACAATGAACGGTTTACATATATTTAATAATAAATAATCAAGGAATAAGAAACTACTCAGTAAACAATCACATTTACTTCAGAGTTCAAAATCACAGGAAATATTTAAAAACACATTGCAGGACAGTCTCAAATAAATAAAGAAAAAATCTAAGCAATACTTCACTATATTCCTAACTGTATCTAAGAGAAATAATTGTACCCTAGAAATGTACTATTACAGTAAGGCAAATGTGGTGAATGGATCTTGCTGATATTGCTGTCAGGTCAAAGACAAATACAAAATCCACAGTCTCTCTCAGAGAGTTCTTAAATGAATATCTCAAATATTGCTGCTGGGATACTTGTAGCATAGCATCACTTCTTGTCATCTGACTATTCCAGATGAAATCCATTGATTTTATTATCTATCTGCAAAAACACATTGACCTTACATTTTTTGGCAAATGGTGGAAGTCATAAAATAATTTACATTCCTCCACATTTAAAGACAATACAAAAAATTTCTAGATCTAGACATTATGTCTTCTGTTGCACTGAAACTGAAAGATAACATCTCTTTTATTATGTGGTTATAAAATAATTTAATTTCAACTATTCTTTTCTGAAGTTTTGCAAGTTCACCTTCTATGCGCCAGTTCCCACTATTAAAACACATACATCTACATAGGTACAATAGTTTATATACATTTCTGCTCTTTTCCAGTAGGGTACACTGTGGATACATCTTTAAGCTGAGTACTCTACAACATATCTGTTCAGCACACATCTGTACAAACCATCTTATATCACATACAGTTGTAATACATTTGTAACACAAGCATATGAATCATGTTGATATTCACAATGACAGATAACCATTTACAATATTCCAGACAGCTGTGCTTGCAGTAACTCCCTCTGTCACACTTCTATATAAATCATATTAATATTCACAAATGACATAAAATTATTTACAAAATTCCAGATAGCTGTGCTGGCAGCATCGTCCTCTGTCATGCTTCTATATAAATCATATTAATATTCATAAATGACATATAATTATTTACAAAATTCCACATAGCTAGGCTGACAATATTTCCTTTTGTGACAGCTTATATAGATAGGAAATAGTCAAGTTACAGTTTTGCAACACAGCAGCATGCTCTGTCCATCAGAGACATAGGTCTCACCACAAAACAACAATGATCGAAATGTTGAAGCACAACACAAAAGTCCCAGTATGACCAAATGAAGTACACATAGGTGTCACCATCCAGATTGTGTTTGAACTGGATCAATGAAGTACTTTGATTTTCATGGATGAGAAGACTGTACCAGAGTTTTGGAAGCCTCTCCGAGGTATATCTGTTTCTCCTGCATGTCCTGTTTAGATTGCTGGAAAGGTTAAAATCTCTAGAGTAAGTGTTTCTGATAACTATTTTTTTTCAGGTATGGAACAGGTTCATTAGTACAGGGTGTGAGGAGGCCTTAAAAACTAGGCAGAGTTCACCTTTTAATCTTTAGGGAAATAAGAATAGGGAGAGTGATCTAAGATAGTCCTCTTAATTCATGTCTTGGACTCTAGATTCTTTTGGTAAGGAGCTTAAGCCCCCATAATTTTAACCACCATCTCTACCTTAAGAGGTATGCTGTCAGTGTTGTAGTTTGTGGAGTTGGATGTGCTTGTTTGCATTTAGTATGAGTCCATGTTTTTTATATAATTTGTTTATTTGTGCAAGACCTTCCTGGAGGATGTTTGTGTCTTTAGGGGGATTGTATGACCACCCCAAGCTTGCAGTCATCCACAAACTTGGTCAACCACAGCCCATTTGTATTGCCTGGACATCTGAGAAGTAAATGCCAAGCAAGAGTGGTCCTGATACTGCTCTTTGAGGAACTCCACTTGTGACTGGCCTTTTAGTGGAGGTGGAATATCCTATTCTTATCTCTTGCATCCCCTGTCAAAGCCAGTTGGCTACCCAGTGGGTTCATACAAGTTTATTTGTATTTTTGTTTGTATTTTGTCTTTTTTTTTTTTTTTTTTTACTATACCTGAATGGGGAATAGTGATGAATGCTTTAGTCAAATCCAAATAGGCTGTATGAACTGATTTGACCTCATCTGTGGCTTTTGTGACCTTCTTAATGAAGTTTACCTGGTTTAGCAGGCAAAACCTCCCCTTGATGAACCCAAACTGACTAGGGTCCAGTGTCTCTAGATTTATTATGCCTTTGCACATAACATCCATGACACTGACATTCCATGACAATTCTTTCCATGCCTTTATAGATTATAAGTTGACAGTGATTACTGGGACAAAGCTCTCTGACCAAACAGGAAAACCAAGAGCTGAACCTGACTGAATGGATTTCTCAGAGCTACTAGGAAATGTATTCAATACAACATGCCTGACAATTGTGCAAAAAGAAATATATGCATGTCCTAGTGTTACTGTTTGAGCTAGATGCAAACTATACATTTGATTCAATGCAGTTCCAATTTCAGTGGGCAGTATTCAAAATGTTTGTTTTATCAATCGTGTTTCCTTGCTATCTTCCAGAGATTCTGTTGTGATACAGTGTAGTATTGCTTGCTCATTTTAAGCCTCTTTGGTCCATATCCTAACTTTAGAGGAGTACAAATAGGACTTTCCACTTCCTCCATACATATTCTTGATTTTTTGCTGAACCCACAGCAAGGTCTGCAGCTGAAGAAGGGTCAAAATGGAGATCAGTTTTATAAGACTCTTTTTATGCAGGTATTGCCTGACTTATTTTGACAGATGAAGGCCTTTTTCCTCAGACTCACTTGTATATATTAGCTGCTGAAGAAAAGAGATATTTGAAAAAGTAGAAAACCCACAGGCAGGTGAGAAAATAGTACCTGCTCCTGTAAACAGCTAACAGTACAGTGTCCATTTATTTCTAGCTACTCAAAATACAAAAATATAATTACAGAATTACAAGTCAGCCTAATAACTGACATTACCCACTTTTAACTCATGATGTTAAAAACTATAATACGGTTGAAATGATTTTGCATAGTCATCCAGCAACAAGCTCACTTTTATATTCTCACTGCTAATTACATTAGTGTTCATAAAATATTAACATATTTCATAAGAATCCCTTTAAAAAATGTTGGATTTATACCACTAACCTAAAAGCTTAGTCTACAACTTGACATACCCCATTGAATATAATGCTAAGAAGAAATCAGCAATACAAAGTTCGAAATACAAACAGTGGACAAATTACATGCTTTACCGTTTAAAACTTGCTTCAAGTGTGTCAATTAAAATCTATTCATATTGAGATTTTTCATGTATTTAAACACTCCGATGATGTTAACCTAATTTCTAGTCATATATTTTATAGAAATAAGCACTGTAATTTACAAAACTACAGAGAGTAGATGGTCTCACAGAATGAGGCACTGTATATTTAGTCAAAATTTAGGTGGAGTATATCAACTGCCAAAGCCTGAGTTATGCAAAGATCTCTAAAGAAATTGCACCTCTAATGCATCTGTGGCTGAACTTAGTGCAGAAATTAAACACAATGTGGAAAATCCATCTGTGCTTCCCAGGATAGAAACAGCACACAATACAAATTAGAAACAGCAAACCATGTAGCATGCTGCCAAAAGAGGAGTCAAGGGAGAAGTCAATGGCTTCAGGTAGTATGCTGGAATGAAAATCTCCACATTCATCAAGAAAATAGAACTGCTAAGACTTTCCTCTCAAAGGACACCGCTAAGCCTGGCTCCTAGCGATGTTGGTGCTGGGCTCATATTTTAGTAGAGATATGCAGGCCTGTTACACTTTATCCAGCTTAGCGTGGCTCTTACAAAAAAAAAGAAAGAAAAAAGAAAAATAGCAGCGATAATTAGGATACTATAAAACTGGACTCACGCTTCAATACTCTGGGACTGTTTAAACTTCTAGCTTACTGTAGGGCACAAAATAAGTGACTAACTAATTAACTAACTAAGAATAATTTAGCTAACACTAGTTCTCAGAAAAAGAAAGAAAAACGGACTCATGCCCCAATGATGGTATGTCGGCCTGTTAGACTTCTTCAACCTGACTAGCGTGGTTATCACAGGGGAAAAAACAATAATAATGATAAGTAAGGAGCAGGTAAACCAAGTAGTCAGAAAAAACAAATACGTTTATTTCTCAGTTTTGTTGGTACACAGGCCTCTTATACTCTTAGCTCAGAGTGGCTCTTTACAAAAAGACACAGCTTGAACTAGTTTGTTTAATACTTATTGACTCTACTTATTGAGATAGAGTTGTGATAAATTTTGGCCAATTTCAGTATCAGCCTTGGAGAATATACAAAACAGTTAAAATGATTAGTATGTAATAATAATGATGATTTATTCAGGACTATTACAAGCAGTGAAGTACCATTAGCTTGCAACACATTTCCCTGCTGCCACTCCCTCATGTTGCCAAGTGTCCTAAGTCCTACCACCCTGATTCCTGTGCACTACCATTATGTTAACTATCCTTCCCAGAACCCTAACCCTAATCCTACAAACAACTACTGATCACTCCCTAAACTTAAATCCCTTCCCTAACTCTCACCCTCCATCACTCCCTAAACCTAAAACTTTCATAGCCTCCCTAACTTTGCACTAACTCCTAATAATTTCCTGACCCTAAAATTACCCTGCTATCTTTAACCCTAATTTTTCAATCACTCCCTAAGCCTAACATCCCCTTCACTTCCTAAACTTAAAGTCCACCTCCCTATTTCTCTTCCCAGCTTACCAGTTCCACGATCAGATCTACATTGCCTATGACCTTTGAGGTATCAAAGTCCCTGAGCTCATGTTCCAGTTTGAGCATTTGCTCAGGCAGGTGGGTGGATGCAAAAACAGCCACTTGAGCCCCTGAGTGTGAGTTCCTGGATTTCAAGCAGCTGAATCTTGAGCAGCTGTAAGGGTCTCTAATCACACCATCATAATATGGAGCATTTCTCCCCGGGCCTCTGCTAAAAATTGGCTTTGTTCCAAGTCGGACTTTCCTGGTTAACAAATGTTAAAAAAAAAAAAAAAAAACAATAATAATGCAGTCACAGTTTGTAAAAGTGATTAAGCTGGTATCTCAAACCATGTATACAAAGAAGATAATGATGCATAGGTATGCGACACGTCTTCTAAACGCATTTTGTTACAAAAAAATAATAAATTAATAAAATAATAAAATGAAGAGCTAAGACTGGTTTTCTAGAAATGTCTCTGCATTGGAAATAAGGTGCACTGCTCTTAGAAGGTTAACATGGCTTATATAAAGTAAAAAAAAAATAAAATTCCTCATTTCTAAGAAAAAATGGACTCAAGCTTCAGTGCTGGTATACATGCCCGTTATATTAGCATAGCTTTTATTTAAAAATAAGTAAATAATTAAATGAAGAGGGTAACCTACTGGTAGACAAAGAATGAATGCTCAAGCTTCACTTGCTCGAGATTCAGCTCCCCAACTATCAGAGTTCCTCCATATGAAATTACTGTTGGCAACTTCTGCCTGAAGTGGTTCCCATTTTGGGGAAATGTCCCCTTTCTTTGAGTTTCTGCATCCACAAAGTTTGTATATATAAGTTTGGGGTAATGGGGAGCTTGACCCCCGTGCAAAACACTTAAAAAAGTTATTTTTCAGCAGGATTATTTCTGAAAATGCAGTTTGGGGATTATGATTTGAAGTGCATTTGCTTTTGTTCACTCATAGTAGAAGTAAATGAAGATACAAGAAAAACTGGTTCTAAGAAAAATGTACTGAAACTTCAGCACTGATAACAGGCACAACATACTTCCAGCTTAGTAGGTTCTTACATAAAGCAAAACAAAACAAAATGCAGAAGTAAAACTGCTTCTCAGAAAAGCTTGAAAGGTTGGATTCATGTTTGAGTAGAGTTTCACATGTATTACATTTCCTCCAGGGTACTGTGACTCTTACAAATATAAATAATTAAAAGGCACACGGGACCACTGGGACTCATGTCTCCAAACTAGTAAGTATGCCTGCTACAGCTTAGTAGTGCTGTTGTCCCTCTCGACCTTTGAATATGATCAGACTTTAACAGTTCCTAACATTAAAGATCTGTCTTCCATTCAGTATGCAGTTGGAAAATGGCCAAGCACAAAGCTGTGTAGAAAACCAGCAGTACTCAGCAATGTGCAATGATTCCAGTAGAAATCCAATGACAGATGAATTAATGCAACCTCTGACAAATAGCTAAGGTTAGACAAGAAAATGAAACAAGTAAAAATGAAGGAAAAAGCAGCCAGACTGAAAGAGTATAGAATGATTTACAGTCAAGTGATCAAAGTGGTATTTAATAATATGGGACAGTTCCAGGTATTATTTAAACTGTACTGAATTTGCCACACAGCAAAAACGAATCATGTTAAGTTCAGAGAGATGAAGAAATCAATTTAGTTACAGCAGATTTCTGCAGCAGTGGAGTAAATAACATAATTCAGAAAACCAGGACATCAAATAAGGGATAGTACAAAGCTTTCATTTATAAAGATAACATGAAGATAACTAGCATTACCATTACCTTATCAAAATAGTGTGAGGTGTACTGGCAAAAAGGTGTGCTATAGTCTGTCAGTAACTAGGAATAACCAGAATAATGTGTTCCTCCTGAGTCACATAATGACCTTACAGTACTATAGTTTAGCTGGATGTCAGGACAAGGCCACACAACAGCTGCTGTGTTTATGTTTTCATTACAGTATCCAAAGTGAGGCCACACCAGAAAAAACATTTATCCAGTACTGAGCATTGTCCCAGAATAAGGGACAATTATACATATTAGATGATCTCTGGATAATCAGAAGTGCACCGGGAATTGTACAAGATCACTGGGCTCAGTCTGATGTCAACTGCAGGCAGATATGTGGTACTTAGCAAGCTTAACAAAGTGGGCAAGAAAGGGGTACAAAGCAACATCTTTTGTTCATTTCTACGCACTAAAACATTAATAAATTTTGTCCACCCCCCACCACCAAAACCACACTTCTGGCACTCGTCATCATCCTTCCTTCCTTCCCTCATTTTTTTAAATCTTTCAATTGAAAAAAAAAAGTACAAAAAAAAAATTTAATTTGCTCAGTCCATACCATCTGTTTTACCATTTACAGATTTCCACTCTCAGTCTTCCTCAGTATAAATCACTCATCAGCACTTTTTTTTTTTCATTATTTCATTTCAGGTGTTTTGTTGTTTCTTCTTTGCTTATGGACACCTCTGCACACAATACCCCTCTTCCTTTTATCAGCAGCCCCTTTTTTCTTCTTCTGAGCTACAGTCACCTCCATTATTTTCTTACATTAATGCTTTATTAAAATTATACTCTGTGTATGCACTCAATAATCTTTTTTCTCAGTGTTGTATTTATTTTGAAAATAATCAAACATCTTAAATGTCACTTTTCACCCTTTAATGTCTAGGCAACCAACTCTCCACATCCCAGAAGGGATTTAGACTTTCCCATAGCACCACCACAGCACTACTATCATTCACCAACATAGTAAACCACCATAGAAACAAGAGTCTATTCATTTCTTCCATATTCTTAGACTTATCAAAAGCCTTTGACATGGTAAACCAAACTATCTACCCTAAATATAAGTCCCTCCTCTATATCATGGTTCAACAGCTACTTATCTGACTGGCAGCAAGCAGTCATTTGGCATGACCAATTGTCCCCCCATTACCAGTAACCATAGAAGTCCCTCAAGGATCCATCCTTGGCCCTTTGCTGTTCTCTCTATTTGCTAACCAGATCTCTTCATCCTCACCCACTGCCTCAGTAGTACAATACGCAGATGACACCACCCTTATATGTGCTGCCCCCACCCTAAGTGAACTGCAAACCCTAACCCAAAATAACTTTATCCCAGCCAAAACCTGGTTCACTAACATCAAACTTCTTCTAAATCTCAAACAGACAAAACTAATTATTTTCAGCCCAGGCAGATCTCCTCCCCTAAATAGTTACCTCATCATTACCTCCAAAGAAAACATTGAAATTAGTCCAAACTTATACACTAAACTGTTAGGTGTAGAAATAGACAATAACCTGAAATTCAACATCCACATAGCACAAACCATCAAGAATGTTAATAAAACTTGGACTCTTCTACAGGAACAAACAGTTTGTGACTAAACACACCAAAGGAACCACTGCAAGGACTCATCTTCTTTTCACTCTCCTCTGTGCCTCTCCCATCTTAACCAATCTCCGCCAAACTGATCTAAATAAAATGGAATCTTGCTACAACAAGATTGCCAAGTTTGCTACTGAAGCGTCATACAGGTCACACCACTGTCTATCCCTTAAGCAACCCAATTGGCTTGAGTTCCCCATATACTTCTATTCAATCAACTCTCTATAGCACACAAGCTCTACCACCTTCCTGAGATAACCCCAGCACTTCAGCATCTAATTCAACCCCACATTCCCACTAGAACCTTAAGATCTAGCAACCAGAACCCCATAACTG
This sequence comes from Protopterus annectens, assembly GCF_019279795.1. Taxonomy (NCBI): domain Eukaryota; kingdom Metazoa; phylum Chordata; order Ceratodontiformes; family Protopteridae; genus Protopterus; species Protopterus annectens. Next base: position 798,555,526 of record NC_056736.1, on the reverse strand, counting down.
TCATCCAACATAAAAACGATGCTGGTAAACCCCTCTTTGCCAACATCATTGCCAAAACCTGGAACTCACTACCAAGCCAAATAACTTCTACCACCTCCTTTATTCTTTTAGAAAAACTCCTGAAAACCCACTACATAAGTAATTGGCTATGCTCATGCCATTCATCAGGCTAATCCATACCAAGTCTATGATGTTTCAAGGTATAGCTAAGTATAAACAGTTTTCCCCTGAATGCTTATGAAACTGTTGATATTTACCTGGCAAAACTTAAAATTGTAAAAAAAAAAAAAAATACATAGACAAATGCTGTAAGAATTGTTAACTGTAAGAATTGTTAATCTCTAACATAATGTGCATCAATGCTATATGTGCACTCTATGTTTTCTCTTATGTACTGTATTATATAATTGTATTGTGGAGTTTTTCTCCCTGGGCCTCCCTCCACTGAAAATGGACCTGTGTCCAATCAGACTTTCCTGGTAAACAAATGTAAGATAAATAAAATAAAATAAAATAAAATGAATGCCACCTTTTAACATTTTATTTTCTTGCAACTTCTGCTACCATTTATTTAAATACTACAATGTCCTCCCACTTTTATTTTTATACCCCATTCTCTCATTAACTCAGACAAGTATCCCTCATTCCTTTTTTATGTTCCTTATTTAACTTCTTTCTTTTCATATCCCATCTCCTTCCATATTCCTTCTCTGCAACTCCTTCCCTTTCCTTTCTTCTCACATCAGGAACACTGGCACTCCAGAGGTGATCCGCAGGTGTGCATAGTTTGGCAATGCAACATAAATAAAACCAAGCATTTTTTTTTCCTTCTGAAAACCTTAGTGGGGTTGTGGAATTCCACAAGTGTCTCTCGAACATCATTATCAAGAGAATCCGTGGCACCGTACAGTCTGATATTATAAGTGACTGCATTTAGAATGGTGTACAAAAAAGCAATGACTAGATGAATATAATTTTTAAAAAAATGTTTGCATAGTTTGTTAAGGATAGTTTTCCACATTTCTGTTAAGGGCAGTTTTCCAAAGTTTTTGGACTTGATGCTAGAGAAGTAAGCTCTCACCCTTGTTGATAGTGAAAATGCTGATCATGAGGGATTGCAAAGAGATTTCATTGCATCAGGTAAGGGGAAACGCAAGCAAGTGGAAGTTTTTTTTTCCCCTAATTATAAAAAACTGCACCTGGTAGGCTGCAAAGGGCAGTTTTGTTTCAGAACTGAGTCTGATGGATTTGGCAGCTGTCTCAGTCATCAGATGAGAATTTAATATTAGAAACCCAAGTAATTTCAAAGTCCATCTGGTGAGATGAGCATGGAAAGGGAGCACTATTCATGTGTAGAAATACCTTAAAGTATACTTTTTTTCCAGATTTATAAAGAAGAAAATAGAACATTTTTAGACAAAGAAGGACATGATAACTTTGCAGCAGTGAATATATTATGTTATGTGCGGGATGGATTACTTAGATTCATTTCAAAGCAACTGGTCTGCCTTTTTTAACAGTGGGAATATCATTTTGATGTGTACACTACTAGAATCCATCTAATCTTTTGAGTATTATTACTGAAGGAACTCTGAGTGACTGCAGGACTAGAAAGGTACCAAATGCCAAAGATCAGCAGTACAACATATTGAATGTCATGCATGCAGTTTAGCCCAAAAACATTCATTCATTCAGTCTGATTAATGAGCATTTCTAGTGGCTTGATTGAAGTCAATAATCTACCAAAAAAGTCTGCGTAATGTAGTCTAGTATGCAAATACTGAATGAGGCAAAATGTCCAGACAAAAATACAACAGAGAACAACCATTTGGTATTCTACTCTGAATATGTACACAAACTGTAGTACAGAATAGCATTTTGTGTTATATATTTTTACTAGTGTGGGATGTGTAAATAGTAAAGGGTTAACAAATAAATAAAACAATAAAAAAGAGACAAACACAGCATAAAATAAATGCAAAGAAAAAATGTGTTTTAAGGTAAACATCAAGGGATAAACAAGCTAAAACCAGCACTAGGTAGGAACAGAGCCATTTTAATTGAAAACTGACTTAGCCTATTTACCCTTCACAAGTAACAGACCCTTCTTCAGAGTCGTTATTCAAAAATTAATAAACAAGTTATATACAGAATTAAAGCCAATTAAATGAATCCACTGTTTAAAGACAGATAATCAGATAATAATACACATAAGTATAAAGAAGTCTAAAACATCAAATTATCCTTGCCCTAAGTTTTAAAATACTATTAATTGAAAAACAGTTATTAATACCCATTTTTCCATAGCATTCAACCGCAATTGCCATAACATTTCCTTATATTCTAAAAAACAATCATACCCCCTCTCATTTTTCAACACCTTATCTATAACAAAGAAGAAAAACATCTCATAATTTTTGTACTTAGTGCACCCATTTTATATTACTCTTATTAGTGAGATGTGCTGGGTCATCACCACTCATGTTAACCAGTTTCCAACCTTCAAAACAAGGGTAAATCTACCTCTCCTGCCCTTCAAAATTTCATTTTTAGTCATGTATAACATATTAGATGGATAACACCTTTATTTAAACGTATTAATACATTTGTGCATCTCATCAAGGAACTAATGTTCATCATTAATCAGCCTTGAAAGACAAACCGTTTACCCATTAATAATACCCCTCTTCTGAAAAAGGATGACAACTCTCAAAATGCAAACTGCGTTGGAATAAGTTTTTTTACAGTGAATATTGGTCACAAAAGCTCCAACTGTGTTGTTCTTGCAGAGGAGTATATCAAATTGCCAATTCTCTCTAAATCTGATCTAAAAGTGAATTTTAAAAATGGGGGTGGTATTGCCCAAGTATGCAATAAATTTTGATAAAATCTCCAAATTATCATTCCACAAAATTAATATATATTGCCTAAAAGCCTAAAGTAAGATTTAATCTGATCAAAGAATAAGGATGTAAAAACAAATTGACTGCACAATAAATCTTTCTTCATTTCAAACTTCGTCCATTGGATTTATTGGAGTTTACTATTTGGAATTGTTTTTATCTGAGAACTTTATTTACATCCACAGCCTTGGAGTGTCTCTGAGCTTTCTGGTTGGGTTTATCTTTGTTTTATAGTATCGGAGCACTTACTCCTTAGTCACTTGCTCTATTGACTATGTAAAAACAAATTGTTTTTCTGACTCAGCAAACCCTAAATTAGCACAAATGGGCATACACTTAGCCCCCATGCCCACTCCATAAATCTGTTGGAAATATTCTTCTTCAAAGAAAACAAAATTGTTTTGCAACACCACTTCCATAAAATCAGCTAGTAATTTAACTTTGGTGTTGGTAAGCATTGTGTCTATTATGAGGATTGTAAAAAAAGAATTCCAACCCCTTCTGATGGGAGATGACAGCAAACAAGTTCACCACAGTAATTACCATAAATACAATATCCTTAGAATATTGAATACTGTTAAAACTTTCCAGAAAATGCCAATAATAATGTAAAATATGTATCTTGAGGTTCAAAATATGTTTACAGTGGAGCTGCAAGGGGCTCTATTTTTGATCTATGTGCTGCAACTATAGGACTCATAGGGGGATCACTTACATTTTTATGTATTTTTGGTATTCCAAAAATAGAACATATCAGTGGTTTACCCACAAGTAAATATTAGTGAAATTCCACCTTGGCTAAACACATCAAAATAAAAAACAATCAATTTCAGCACATGCGATATTAATCTAGTTTTTAGACATTCTCTCATATGTAGTTTCATCACTGAAAATGGCAAACATCTTAGCAGAGTAATCAAAAAAATCATTATTACCACCCCTCCACTTTTGTCAGGCTTCATACCTGTAGTATTTTTATCAACAGTTAGTTCCTTTAGTAAACATTTTTCAACAGAAGTTAAATAGTCAAAATGTGCAGAATTCATCTTAAATAATACCCTAAATTCCTCATAACAGATTCTTTCAAAGGTGTTAACCATAGGCTCTGAAGGATGTATAGTAAGTACTTCTTTTATTTAAGAAGAGGATACTCTTTGTCAAGTCAATTATTGCCAAAGTATAATTTGAAATTTAATTGCTTAGTAAAAAAGTTTTGAGTTTAATTAACATTTGGCAATGTTCATTTTGAAAGTGGGAATAAAAGTAAATCATTTTCTCAATAAGGAGAAATGTCTGAGTCACAGTTCAAGGTCACTAAAATTAAAAATATTAAAGTTGCATGACTAGTTTTATGATTTACCACTGTAAGGGCCAATGGAGTCATTTAAACCCTCCTTCAGTTCAATTCCAAGTCCTATCTCTGCCCCTGCCATTTTGTTTTGGCCCCCTCAGAGAGCCCTGTCATCTCTTGATATATTTGGGGATGCCCACTTTGATTGGCCAGCCTTTGGAGCATCTCATTGGTGAAAAATCTAAAGAACTGTTGTCTGTATTGACAACCCCACTTTTCAAACCAGATTCATCATTAGAAAAAAGTTGTTTCCATTAGTAGAAACACCTTCATTATTGGAAACAGATGGCACAGAAACCTGAGGTCTTATGCAAGCACATTTTTCAGCATATTCCCAAGCACCATTCATTAAGTTTTTCTGTTTCCTACCTTAGTTACTCTGAACTAGTTTATCTAAATTATTAAACATGTCATTATAAGATGGAGCAAAGGAAGAAAACAATAAAGCATTAGTTATACTATCACTGAGTAATTTAATTTAATTGTCTAATTTCAATAACTTAAGTTCATTGCCCCAGATAATAATCCTCATAATCTTGAAATGTGTATGACCAAATAAGTCCAAAGACTCCTTGTGCATTACAGAACCTGTTTTCATTCCCAACAGAAGCTTCCAAACTGCAAAATCTCTCAGCCCTTGATTTAAAGAAATATGCTTGGGTAAAAATATATTGTCCAACTGTAAGCTTCTAAATTTTATAAGTAACTGCTCCATAGATTTTAATTGCATGACCAATGTTCTTCTGCCACTCTGTCCATCTAACAAGATGAAAAAGACAAGGTTAGGGAAGCTCAACCATTCAGTCAAGTTGGTTACATCCTGCATGACCCCCCCCCCCCAGAATGATGCAGAGCTCTGTTGCTACCTGGGACTGCAATATAAAACACCAAGTGCATCCAAGAATGAATTGTCATTGTTCACTTCAGTAGAAGTAGTAAAAGTAGAGTGGTTGATTAATGATGATCACTTGTTCCTAAATGAGATGGATAAATTGATTAATATGTCTAAGAAAATGTGTTACCTATATAATATGTTGTACAAAATTAAAAATTAAATTTTGAAGGGCAGGAGAAGTAGATTTGCCCCTGTTTTGAAGGTGGGAAATATGGGTAACATGAGTGGTGATAACACAGCACATCTATGTAATAAGATTAATGTGAAAAAGGGTGCTATGGTCATTCCCTATAGTAATGATGCCCAATGTATTGTGAGGATGCTCCTGAAAACATGGAACCTGGTTTTCATGCTTGAAATGAAAACTAGACTAGATGATATCTGCAAATTACATATGGTAGAGGAAAGAATACCAGGGGTTGGTTGGAGGGTGTGAAGGTCCTTCATAATGGTAGTTATAAGTCAGAAATGTTGAAACCTGACGTGTAAGTTTTGTAAATATGTTAATGATGGGCATATGTATTAGTACATTGGTATGATGGGTCCATCCCTTGTCTGGGCCATTGCAATTGTAGTTTAAAAAATGTAGTCTATTTGGCCAAAATATGTCATGTCTGCCATTGTATGTTGGAAAAATGATTAGAAAACTGAAAGACCAGATTTATGAACATTTAAATGATGTAAAAACTTAAAAAAAGCTCTCTGGTGCCCTGTGTAGGCACTCAGTTTGATAAGAAGTTTTTATTCTTTGTTATAGATAAGATGGTGAGAAATTGGGCGGAGGGGTAATTGCAATACTTTTTAGAATATAAAGACATGTTTTGTCAATTGAGAATGAATGTTATAGAAAAAACTGGATATTTATGACTGGTTTTAATTAATAGTATTTTAAAACTTAGAGCAAGGAAGATTTGAATTAAGTTTTAAATTTGTTTATACCTATGTGTATTGTATCTGATTCACAATATGATTTTACATATGTTTTTAAAGGGGGGTTAATTTGATTGACTGCTGCTTTTTAAATGATTTTAATTATGTATATAAGTGGTTTATTTATTTTTTAGTAATAACTTTGAAGAAGCCTTGTTATTTATGAAGGGCAAAAGTGTTGTCAGTTTTTAATTAAAGTTGCCATGTTCCTACTTAGTGCTATGTTTATTTTGTTAGTTGTTGTTTACTATACCCATTTGGTTATGGGGCTTGTATGTTGATTAAACATCAGTGGAGCCAGAGAGTAGCAATGAATGAAAGAATGAATGAACACACAGCAAACTATAATATTTAACTATTCAACATACAGAAACAGCCTAGTATAACTTGAAACATGGGTTAGATATATAAACAATTTCTTAGTGGCATTGTTGCATACAGCTATCTGCAGAATAACTCCATGTGATCTTGTTGATCACTATATGCAATATGTGGCCAGTGGTTTTCATTATGGTTTGCAAATGTCAAAACAGAGCAACAAAGCATCATAAATAACAAAGAAACAACTGACTGCATGATATTCAGTCCATTTCGTTAACGGTCCTTGTATACCTATAACAATGCAGAGATCATCTCTACAATAATCCACTGCTACAAAACAACTAAAAACAGAGTGCACAACATTATGGGTGCATCACTCCATCAATGCACATAGGGATAAGCTGCAGCTCTGGATTGCAGTTTTCAGGGGTGGCTCGTGCTATAGGACTGCAGGACTGCAGCCCCCCCACACCTGTAAAAAAGAAAGAAGAAAATTCCCCCACCTGTACAAAAGAAAGAAGAAAATTAAAAAAAAAGAAATCGCAAGTCCTGGAACTACCGGAACTCCAAGCATGTGTGCTTGGAGTTCCTGGTGCTCACAGAACTCCAGACTGCTGTGTTAGGCAGTCCAGATAGAGGAGAAAGGCATCTCTGCCCTGCAGCCTAGAAGTCTGTGCGATGATGACCGCACAGACGAGAAGGAAACTGGACTGTGTCGTCTGCAGGCTGGAGCCTCCAGCCTATTCTCACGGAGCCAGCCAAGCCAAACCAGAAACCAGCCATTAGCATGCAATGGTCGAGGAGAAGACTACACAAAGGAGCTTGCTTTGGAAACCAGCCGTTAGCTTGCGCAGGCTAAGGAAAAGACTATAGAGGAGCTTGCTTTCAGGAGGAATGACTGGATTATTGCAGCAGTGTGGAACGGAAAGAGCTTGCTTGCTTTCAGGGGGAACAACTGGATTATTGCTGCTGTGTGGAACGGAAGGAGGGAGTGGTGTGTGTGTGTGTGTGTGTGTGTGTGTGTGTGTGTGTGTGTGTGTGTGTGTGTGTGTGTGTGTGTGTGTGTGTGTGTGTGTGTGTGTGTGTGTGTGTGTGTGTGTGTGTGTGTGTGTGTGTGTGTGTGTGTGTGTGTGTGTGTGTGTGTGTGTGTGTGTGTGTGTGTGTGTGTGTGTGTGCAATGCCCCAATTGCTACATACTGGTGGCTAGAGAGAACACATGGTGGTGGGTAGAGAATGCTCAGGCTTGAATCCTGTATCTTGGGTGTAGGTGGCAAGGGCCTGAATTCCCTACCCACCACCATTTGTAAAAAAATTTGCAGATGTTTGCCTCATATTTGTTCTGTTCCTCATAAAATCTGTGGTTTCTGTGTGCTTGTTTTTCCTTACAGTCAGTAGTGCTGTGGTGCACTGGTAGCATTGTTGCCTGACAGCTACAGGTTCTCTGGCTTGATTCTTGGCTTGGGCGCCTTCGGTGTGGAGTCTGCATGCCCTCCAATCTTACAAAGAACATGTGTGTGGAGTGTTTCTCCCTCCTCTGCTGAAAATTGGCTTTTGTTCCAAGTCAGACTTTCCTGGTTAACAAATGTTAAATAAAAATAACAGGAATTTGAATTTCAGACTTCATATTCTTCAGAAAGTACATGGTAACACAAAACCTTTTAGTCTTGCAATTTTCTAAGTTTATAACATGGATATTTGAAATTTGTCCCTATTTTTGAGACTGTATTCCCCCATTGTTGGCTTCATCCAGGTTTTTTGTGCTAAGGTTGAGAGCTATGGTGAGAACTGAATTCACTGAATATGTTTGGGGGCTGTATTCCCCCATTATTGGCTTTGTTCGGGTGTTTTGTGCTAAGAGGTTGACAGCTATGGTGAGAACTAAATTCACTAAATGGTAGCCATTTAAGTTTCAGTCTTCCTCTCTTTTACAAAACAGATGATTTGCCATAGTGGTATGTTGGTCTGACTATTTTGCACAGGGTCCCCTGGGTTCAAGACTTGGCAATGAAATGTATGGTGGAAACACAGCATTTTATTCTAGCAACTTTCCAACATTATACAAGCAATGTTTAAAATGTATCCCTGGTTTTTGGGCTTTTGCCCCCCCCCCATAAATGTTGGCTTTTTCTAGATTTCTTGTGCTGCAAAGTTCAGAGATACAGCTGAGTGTCGAGTAGATTTTACAAGGAGCTGAGAGCTGCAGGAGAACAAAGGTTTAGTGCTGCTTATGATGCTTCTGCTTGTATTGTTAATACAAGTAGTGTACTTGCTTTTGATGCAGAATGCTGTGGGTTCTACTCCCACAGTAGGTAGATGCATTGCTGGTACTGTACTGTGTTGTAAAGGGGTGGATGCTGCAGTCCTTTTTGGTGAAGATACCTAGTAACTATGAACCTGTTATCAATTTGCCATCCAGTCCCTATTGTGATATTACTAATTTATCATTTTTTTAATGCAACATAGGCAATTTATTCCTCAAGGGCAACAGGCATTTTATTTGTAGATGAAACAGTGACATATAAAGTTGTTTGCTAGCAGAAACCTATTCATTAATTAAAGATTTCTTTAATGTGGAATTATTTAGATGACTATTACTTCTTCAGAGATTGTGCATATTTACTGATACTGGTGGACTGTAGAAGTTTGAGTAGACTTTTTTATGATGGAAATGTTCTGAATTGGGCAGTTTTGTCATTAATGGTAAATTGTTTACTGGAAAAATGTTCAAAACAATAAATTTAAAATGCCCTCTAACAACTGTACTGTATTGTACAAGGAATATAATTGAATACAATCAGGAAGGTGTATCAAAGAGCACGTGTATGTTTTGTGTTCAAGGGGCCTACGATTTGAAAACAGCCCAAAGTTAATCTTTATCTGCTACTGGCAAAATTTATTTTCTTTGAATGTGGGTCTCAGTGCTGTTTCAATGAATGTGAGTTTTAAGGGCAGAGAAGTTTTAATGCTAAGTCTATTTTCATTGTGAGACTGCATTGCTTTGTTTAGCAGATATCTATTAAATTTGTGCTGTAAAATGCAAAATAAAACTTTAAAATGAATTCCAAATCATTACAGAAGTAAAGTAGTATGCACATTACAGTGTTTATGGTAAATGGGGTGAAATAAACAATGAATGAGACATTGGAATGGCCGCAGGGGGGGTGGCTCCATTCGACCATGATTTTGTGAGGGGGGAAGGGCAGAAAACTCAAAGATGGCCCCAGCTGAACTATACCTCATAACTGTCCGGATTTTTGCAGAATGAATAGAATTTTTGTTTCTTATTTTTGGTTTGTTCCTCATAACATTTGTGGTTTTCTGGCAAATCATTTAGGAATGAAGTCACTAAATAATGACAGACATTGAGTTACAGACATCATAAACTTCAGAAAAATGCATGCTAAAGCAAGACCTGTTATTCTGTTAACTATCTTAAGTTTATACAAGAGCAATTTTTAGTACTGTTTGTATGTTCCCCCAATATATTTGGCCTTGTCCAGATTTCCTGCATTAAGAGGTTGAGAGGTATGTGCAAATAAATCGCTTTATAGAATTAGTAATATCCAAACCTCTTAACTGTCCCCAATTTTGGCTCAAAATGTTGCTCTCCCCCTAATAATCCCTCTGCAAAATGACAGTTTTGGAAGAAAACGTGGAGGGTTTACAATTATAAATAGCTGTAATGATCAGAGTTATAGATTACTTTTATTTCAGAAATGCATGTAGATGCTCTTATTTTGTCAGCTGCTGAAGTTAACAGTACTAATATTAAAAAGGTGTCCTTTCTTTGACAGGTTCCCAGCTGTATTGTGTGGCAATTTTATATTTTATATTTTTGCATCATATTTTGGTCTGTTTTCATAAAATTGCGGTTTTCTGGCAAATTAGTAGCAAATCATTTAAAGAATGAAGTTAGAAAATAATGGCAGACATTTGAGTTTCAGATTTCATACCCTTCAGAAAATTCATACTAATGCAAGACCTACTACTTTTTAAGTTTATAAGAGCAATATTTAAAAATTTGTCCTTATTTTTGGGCCTGTGTCCTACTTATATGTATGGCTTTATCCAGATTTCTTGCTCTGAGATTGTGAGGTATGAGTGTCAGAGCCATCACTGTCAGCCAGAGACATTTCAAATTGTGACATACTTGTTGCACTCCACTCCCCACTGTATTGGCTCTGGATGTGTCCAAGCAAGGCAAGGAGCAGTTATACAGTGTAAGTCTACAGAACATTCCCCCATCCAAGGTAGACCACAAGTATGACCGTGGCTTTTCATCCGTCCTTGATTTTGCAGAATGTTCTGGTTTTCTGTCATATTTTTATACTATTGATTTATGCTTATTATTCAGAAAATGCATGATGTCGCAGTGCCCTGTTGCTCTGTGTTTAAGTAGCAATGCTTTAATGACCATCAGGTAAGCTTGTCGGAGATTGTAAGATGCAAGTAAGCTTTAATAAGCATACTGTTAAATAATTACCAACACTGAAAGCCTTTTCATTGTTGCCATGCAGAGAATATTACATAACTAGATAACGTATAAGCCTTAGGTATTGAAATACATATGACAGTATTTGTAATAAAGGACAAGGCTAAAGTATTTTCAGAAGCTCATTACATTTGTTAGAGACCTGCAGTCATCTTTGCAGGCTTTACCCGTAAACTAAACAGAATGTCAATCTATCATGTGTGGTCCATAACTTGTGCAGTGATCCGTTAAGTAGTTTATCTTGAGCTTGTTTCTTGTTTGCTGTTCATTTTTTGCATTGATCATGTCTTCCCCATGAAACAAGCAGATAGTTGTCAGGCAGCAGGTCTTTTTTGAATAAGAAACATTTTTACAAGTGGGGGTATCACACAGAGATTGCTATTTTCAGCATGTTACTTGGTTGTTTTATAAAGCTGAATATAAATCATAAATAGAACTGCAGTGCAAGGAGAAGTGGTTTGAGTTGAGTGCTGCTTGTTTTTTTTATTTTTTTTAAACTTGATTCTGACTGGCATTCTAGTAATGTATTTAAAAAGTAATTTATTTTTTCATGCATCACAACCTTTGTGTTTCCATCTAGATATTAAGTAAGTTGTCATGTAGCCAATGCATTGAAATATTTTTTCTTCTACACTTCATTTTGTCTTGATTGGACTTTCGTAATGATGGTTTGGCACCCAGGGCAGCGTATTTAATTAAAGTTTTTGAGCATAGCTCCACCCATTTCTATTTGGTCACACCCCTTCCCTCTGGCCTCACTCACTCAGCTGTCTCCTGCAGCCCCCCTTTAAATTGAAGTCACTAGCTGCCACTGAGTTGGAGCCAGAACTACATAGGTGCATCCCTTAGTAACACTTTAGTGGAACACACCTACCACCCGTCCCAAGAAGGCTCCACTATTAGACAATTTGTATCTCAACCTGCTTGTCTAATATTTGGTGTGGAGGTATGACAGCAAATTGATTTCAGTCCTTTGATGTTTACTGTTTAACAATACTTCATAGTCCTCAGGGTATTTAGTGGACTACATGTATATTTTACTGAACTTTGTAAATGGACTCTCTCTCTGCTGCACTGATCCATTTGCAACTTACCCTTTGATTTGTTACTGATATTCTTTGCTAATCCCCTTCTACTCTCTTCACCCTTGTCCATGCAACTCTTGCATCTCTTATATTCTACAGCCTTTACAACATGGTCTCTTCTTGCTGTATTTGCATTCTAATTTAGTCAACAGTCCAATAATTTTTACTTCTCTTAGTTTATACTCACCATCACTTCCTCCAAGCTGAATGGATGTCTCCTGTTCTGTGCCTGCATGGACTGACTCCTGCTGACCTAGAATGGATTCCTCTTTTTTTTTCTCTTAATTTAATCAAGCCAGCCATTACCCATCTGACTGTATGGTCTGTTGTTCTATTTGAACAGACATGTAATAACTTGAAATCATTTATTGTCTTTGCATGCTAAGTTGATCTTCAAACTACTCCAGTGATCATTGTGTTAACAACTGTGCATTTATTTCTCATGTAATTACATATTTTTATTCTGTGCCTTGTTTCCCCTGTTTTCTTATTATATTCTACAATCTCACCGAGCTTCCTTACTTCCTTATACTACTCTCTTTTCTCCTCTGCCTTCATCTTTCTTTCCATCCTTTACCATTTCCTTGTCTATAGTTCCAATCTCTCTCTCTCTCTCATTCTCTATTCTCCTCTTCCAAGTCTAGGAGCATGAACTATGGAGATGTAACCTTTTGTAACACTGTAGTGGAACACAACTGCTACCTGACCCCAGAAAGCTCTGCTGTCAGCTTGTATCTGAATAACTCCCTTCTGACAACGAGGGATGAGATACTGCAAATAATTGCATTGGAGTGTACTAGTTAACTCTACTTCATGGTCCACCAAATATTTAGTGGACCACAGATAACGGCTAGGAAAGGACATAGATTTAGCATATCATATGTGTATCTGATTACATGTGTGTGTGTGTGTGTGTGTGTGTGTGTGTGTGTGTGTGTGTGTGTGTGTGTGTGTGTGTGTGTGCATGCCAGTGTGTGTGTTTGTGCCACAGTGTGACTTAGGTTTTGAGTAAGGCCTTTGTTAATGGATACATTTTGTATTGTTTGTTTTTGATAGTGTATGTGTGTCTAGGTGTCTTGTGTAGCTGTTAGGGAAAGATGTTTTCATAATGTATTTGTTCGGTTAGGAGCAAGGGTGGGCAGTGGAGCTTCACAAACCTAATCTGAAATGACTTTTAGGGTTAGGGTTAAGTCATTTGAAAAGGAAACAATTTGTTTTCCTTTTTTAGATGGCTTAGAGTTAGATATTTTTTGTCTGAGTTCATTTAAATCTGAAATATCAGCATTGATATATTGTGCTTCAGTACTTGTACAGTTCAATATAATCATATTATCTGTGTGTGTGTGTGTGTGTGTGTGTGTGTGTGTGTGTGTGTGTGTGTGTGTGTGTGTGTGTGTGTGTGTGTGTGTATATATATATATATATATATATATATATATATATATATATATATATATATATATATATATATATTTACTATCACATTCCTGAAACCCTTAATCCTAAAACCGTAATATCAATATACCAAAATGCTGAAGACCACAGTATAAAACTCCTGGACTTATCCACTGCAGGACCCCTGTAAGCACTTTTTCCTGGGATCAAACCAGTAGGGGGTTTCAGTATTCAAGATTTTAGACACTGTGGTCTTCAGCATGTTGGTCTTTAGATATTGTTGTCTTAGGATTATGGGTTTCAAGACTGCGGTCTTCAAGACTGGGATAGTAAACATATATATATATATATATATATACGGTTTACAATCATATACTCAACAAATAGGCAATTGAGACCATGTGCCCAATTTTTCCACATTACAAAAGTCAGAAACTCAATAAACAACATTACTGGCTGTCCAATCACCCCCCTTACCGGACTCATGTTAACTCTTAATGGATCCAGAGTAGTAGGGAGTTTCGAGGTTCGGTGTTTTTTCAGGTATGCCAGTATTCGGCATACTGATTTTTTGGGAAAGGTTGTGGGCATTGGTTGACTCGACCACCTGTTCACTGAGTTTATGATATTGAACCTATATATATATATATATATATATATATATATATATATATATATATATACACACACACATATATATATATATATATATATATATATATATATATATATATATATATATATATATATATATATATATATCTATATAGGTTTACCGTGGTAAGGTCAAACCGGGCCCCATCGAATGATGGGTTCATCGACCCACGTGCGGGAAAATGACGATGTTGAATTTTGACATTGTCAAAATACAACTCGACATGGACCTTGGAACGGGCTTTAACATAGGTCGAGATAGGGGTGAGAATTGTACTTCGACAATGTCGTGTTCGACATTGTTGCCACTTGGCCTCCGGACTTTGACTGAAGTAGGTTTGACTGAATCCACATTAACCTTACCATAGTAAACCATATATATATATATATATATATATATATATATATATATATATCTATGGTTCTACCTGACATAATCGAAACCCCAAAACACCAACAACGCAATCACCGAAACCACATAACCGACAGTGCAAAAACACGAAACCCCACATGCCCGACAATGAAATAACCGACGGTACACAAACACGAAACCTCATACACTGCACACACCACAATCACAACAATCAACAAACAAAACACATTCCGTGTCCAAAAACCACACACACAACACAAGCACACCAAAATCCCTACAAACCCACACTAAACCTCACATACACAACTATCTACAACCCTAACCCAAACCCTAACCCTAAGGTCCGTCACTATCGCGTACTCAGCTAACCCGCGCCCTAACCCTAACTCACTTAAACCTCCCTTAACCCAAACACTATCACTAGACACTTACCTGACCCGCCCTAACCCTAACTCACTTAACCCGCCCCTAACCCAAACACAATCACTTCCGCACACTTACCTGACCCGCCTCCTAATCCTAACTCACTTAACCCGCCCTAACCCAAACACAATCACTATCACACACTTACCTAACCTGCGCACTGACCCTAACTCACTTAACCCACCCCCTATCCCCACAGACCGTCAATATCCACACTTACCTTACTCGCACCCTAACGTCCGTCACTGCCGCATGCTTACACAGCCTTTTCCCATGTCGGCATCCCCGGCGTCGGTGTTTTCATCTGTCGTGTCGGTCTTCTGAATTGTCGATCTTCTGGGGCTCGCGATTCGCTTGTCGGTGTTCTGGCGTGTCGACTAACTCAGGTAGAACCATATATATATATATATATATATATATATATATATATATATATATATATATATATGTGTGTGTGTGTGTGTGTGTGTGTGTGAATGTATTTCCACAAATCCCATATGTCTAACTTGAAATAGTCCTGAAGACTAGTTAATCAAGTAACAGTCCTTCCCTAAACAAACTTTTTATTGGATAACACTGGTACATCCTCCTTAAGAAATCTCTCCCCTGCAGACTTTCTTCCATAATTTTCTTGTCACATTCTTAATTTTGATCAACTCCCTTCACATACAACACACATGCGTGCGCACACACACACACACACACACACACACACACACACACACACAGCCATTTTTATTTCAAGAAATTCAAAATAAAAAGAGAGTGACAAACTCATCTCCCAAATTCCCTCAGCAACTCTCATGTAAACAGATGGCTTACCTCTTTTGTTAGTCTTCCTCAGCAATGATTACCTTTGAATCCCTAACCCATCTCTATTCTGCCTGCTTAAGTCACAGTATCATGCTAAACCCATGGAAACATGCAAAAATAAGACCTGTGCTAAAAGTGCTGAAACCATCTGGGAGTAAGTAATGATTTCAGACGTATTTCCATTCTTCTTAGCCAAAAGAAAATATTTGAGAAATTGGTGCAATCACAACTTTACAAATGCTTTCTTCTTATCAGCATGGCTTCAGGGCAAGTAGAAGCACCATGAGCACACCCTTTAGCTTTACAGATGACATTCTGCTTCACGTGAACAAAATCAGCCTCATTGGCTCAGTCCTCATTGACATCACCAACACCTTTGACCTAGCTTACTAACTGTAATACCTTAACTATTAACTCAGGCAGGTATCGACTGCCAAGCTGTCTCCTGGGTCAAAATAATTTCCTATTAACAGCATCTTTACAGCACAAATAGGTAAATCTCATATCTCTCCATTTCACCTTACAAATGACATGATTCAGTGCACAGGCCTTTCTCCAACTCTTGTATAATTAGTTGTTAAAAATGTACATGATGATCTTCCGTTTCCTTTTCTGTTATATTATGATGACATGGAGAGCTACAGGACAAATTATTTAGACAGAAATATTGAAATATGACTTGAAAGAGATCTCTTTCACTCTCCTCCTGGATGACTGACAAAAACCTCATTCTTAACACAAACTGATTTCCTAGAGTCAGCAAAATATATCTTTACCTGCAGTCTGGAATATAGCTTGCAGCATTCAAACCCTCGTGAAACCAGAAAACACCGCAGATACCTAGGATTATGGTTGGATCAAAAACTTAGCCTTCAACACCACATTGAGAAAACAAAATCCACCATCAACTCACAACTGCTGTGTGCAATGAAAGCAGCTAGTAATTGGTAATGAAGTACATTTTGCTTAGTTTATGTGCACTTTCCATTTCAATGCCTCATCCTCCCAAAATAATTTGACATTCTTGCAGAACAACATCTAACCACATAAATCGGTTCATCACTCTGTCTCCTAGACCTGGGCATAATAGCCAGCTGTTAGCCAAGGCTAAATGACTCCCTTACCATAATCAGTAACTCTTATCTTCATGTCCCTTATCTATAACTTTCTAAATCTTGAGTCTTTCCCATTCTTTGCTAATCTACTCATCTTGTGAACCTTAGGTTACTATTTAGATCTCCATCTACCTGGGTTCCCTCACTCTGGACACCTAAAACTAGGCTACAATGCAATGACTACAACTTTTCCAATGGCAGCCCAGTGGAGGGGATGCATTCTTCTTGCAGTCATATACTGACTGTATGATGGGCTAACAGAGTGACATAGCATCACAGGTTCATAGGTTCATCAGTAGGTACTAGGCTATTGGCCCAAGGGCCTAACTAAGCCTAGCCAACAGGGTTCCTCTGGCGTCCGCCACCCAAGAAAGTTATTTTCCTGTGCCCCTGTCAAGCAGAGCCACAGAAGTGATCCCTGGGGTGTATTTCTTATTTCCCATCCACTCATCAAGATTTTTCTTGAAGAGTGCTAATGAGGAACTTTGCTTGACATAGATGGGTAGCTTGTTCCAGAGTATGGGAAGTCTCTGGGACAGGAATCTATCTCTCCAGCGATATGCTACTGAGTAAAGCTGGAGTTTTTTGAGATGGTCAGTGTAGGGCATCTGTTTGAGGTGAGTAATCCTCTTTGTGAGGTACTTCTGTGGCCTTTTTCTACAGATGTCTTGTGAGGTACATTCCAAAAGGGGCATTGTACTCTATAATGGGTCTAATGAGTGTCAAGTAGAGGGGATCAATGACCTCTTTTTTTCCTGGATGTGAACCCTTTTGTGATGAGGTGTGCCACGTAAAAGGATTTTCTGACTATTGTGGCGATGTGATTATCAAAGGAGAGACTACTGTCCACCTGGGTCCCAAGGTCTCTTATCACACATTTGGCATTAAGTAGACTGCCGCCTATGTGGTAGTTCATGGGTACAGAGTTTTTATCAAAGGAGATGACAATGCACTTTTTGGCATTGACCTTGAAGCCATAGCTCTGACACCAGGCATCTGTCTCAGTGAGGCCTTTCTGTAGGATGACCACATCATTTGAGACTTGACTATAGCTCCTAGTTTGCAGTCATCTTCGAACTTCATTAGCCAAAGGCCTTCTGTGTTAGCCTGTACTTCAGAGAAGTAGATACCAAACTGGAGAGTCCCAGGACTGAACACTGTGGTACTCCACTTGTCACTGGTTTGAAGTCATATTTGGAGTCTGCAACTTTTACAGTGTGGGTTCTGTCAGTGAGCCAGTTGGCAACCCATCTTGTGACATAGGAATTTATATCTAGTTTAGTGAGTTTAGCTATAATTCCAAAATGGGGGAATGGTGTTGAAAGCCTTGGCGAGGTCAAGATAGGCTGTGTGAACCGCCTTACCCTCATCTACGGCTTTGGTGACTAACTCAAAGAAGTCGATCTGGTTCAGGAGGCATGATCTGCCTTTCACAAACCCGAACTGGGGGGTCCAGAGTTTGGAGGTTACTAATGTCTTTGTTTATGAGTTCCATGATGACATGTTCCATGGCCTTACAGACCAGGCTCGTCAGGCTAATAAGGTGATAGTTCCCAGGATCAGTGGTGGCTCCCCCTTTGTGAAGTGGGATAACTGCTGCGGTGCACCATTCAGTGGGCACAAAGCCTGATGTGAGGCTATGATTGAACATGGTGCTTAGGTGGGGAGCCAGTTCATTCTGAAGTTTGTGTAAAATGCAGCCTGGGATGTTGTCCGGTTCCATGGATGCTGTATTTTTGGCTTTAGAGAGTGCAGCTTTACCTGCATAGTTGTGATTACAGAGACTCTTCATTCTTCCTGTATAGATATGGGCCCTTTAGGGGGTGAGAGGGGGTAAGATTAGCACTGAACCTATCTGCCAGGATGTTGGCAATATCAGTTGGTTCTGTAATTTTCATGCCACTGTGCTGTAACTCAGAGTAGATCTGGGCGTTGCCATTGAGATTCTTGACATAGCTATAGAATGCTTTGTGGTTGTCCCTAGAATCAGTGGCAATTTTGTTTTCGTAGCTAGCTTTGGAGGATCTTATAAGTGATCTCAGCTTTTTAATGAGGATGACCAGGGAACACTTCCTCTCATAGGATTTTACTCTCTTTTGCAACAGTTTCTTCCTCCTATTGTAGAGTTTGTTTATGGTAGGGGACCACCAGATTGGCTTCCTTTTTTTGGAGGATAGCATCTTGTTTCTGTTTGGGATAGCACGATCCATGCACTCGTGTATGTGCTTATACAGTCCATTGGTGTAGGATTCAGCAGTTGTAACTGTATTGTCCATATTCATGGGTGTCATGAAGTTCACCACTTCTTTCTTAAGAAGCACGAAGTTGACTTTGGAGAAATTTTTTACCATGGTTTCCTTAATGGGGGGTGGGGGCAGGATTTAGATATCTAGGGTGATTAGCTTATGGTCGGATCTGGCCAAGGAGGAGTTGACTTCAGGTGTAGAACACTGGTCACTCATGTTGGTAATGACTAGGTCTAGGATATTGTTGCCCCTGGTAGGGGTGTGGATAAGTTGATCCAGAGCATTGGAATTTATGAATTCCAGAAAGCGTTGAGTGAAGGAGTTGGTACCTGAGTAGTTTTCCCAGTTAATGGTGGGGTAGTTGAAATTGCCTATTATTAGGGTGTTTGGTTGAACCCTAATATTTTCCAGTATATCAGGAAAAGAGGAGTGGGAATCCTGGGGCATGGTGGGGATCTGTAGCAAGCTACAATTTGGATTGCAGTTTTGCCCAGAGCTAGTTGCACTTGATAACCTTGGATGCATTATGCTGAGCAACTAGCCTGGAGGTCTGGATATCCTTAATGAATATGGACACACCTCTGCCTTTGGTGTTCCAGCCAGGTTAGATGGCCGAATAGTGCAGTATGAGTTATAGCCTGGTAATACAGGAGTGCTCTCTGGAGTCTTGAACCAGGTCTCATTCACTGCACAGATATCGATGTTCTCCATTTTAGGGAGTCCCTTGAGGCAGTGCATTTTGAGATTTAGACTGCTAGCATTGAGTAGCATTAGCCTCAGTTTTTGCTTGCCTTTTTCTGTTATGGTGGTGAATTTGCATTTGAACCTTACCTTAAAAAAGGCACTATAGGGGCGGCAAGAGCCGTAGCCAGTATCTGGAATCTCAGGGATGACAGGTGTAGGCCATCTCTGACAAAGCATCATGGTTTGGTGACCATGTCGTCCCAGGCAGACAGATATTGGATCCCCTTAGAATGACACCAGAAGCTTAGCCAGTTGTTGAAGTCAATCATTTTGTCCTTGTACGGTGGTATCATTCTGGGTGATGGCAGGATGCTACTCAGGGCTTGGGTCATACTTGCCTGGGATACAAGATCAGAGAGCTCTTCCATGTCTCTTTTCATGTAGTCCAGGGAGGTACATCTCAGGTCATTCACACCAACATGGGCAATGACAGAGTCATATTTGTTCTTGTTGTGGAGTGACCTGAGTGCATGGGTTATGTGGCAGATCCTGGCACCTGACAGGAACCTTCTCCTTGTTTAGCCTGGTGAGTGGGACATCAGTGTGCCTGACTATAGAGTTACCAATGACTAGTGTGTCTAGTACATTGTTTTACCTTATGGGCTGTGGTTGAGTGGTGCACTGAGTCTGTGGGCTATATGTCATTTGGGTTGTGAGATAACTCCTAACATATGCGCAATTCTTGGTATTAACCAGCAGATGTGTAGGGCTGTAACCCAGACACAGTTCAGTGCTATACATGTTGAAATGTTGATGACTAATGTGATTTTGTGTACATGCATCATAAGATAGTGAATCCTAAGTATGTTGCTATTGTCAGCCAGCTACCATATCACTGAGAATGTTGTCCAGTGCCACCATCAGTGTTTTATACACCTGTTTGGATCTTGGCTATATGCATGTGCATGTCTGTAATGTACACACACACAATGACCATCACAAGGTACACTGCCTGCACAAGCAGCACTTCAGGTACTCCTACTTTCAGGACAATGGTGGGGTCAACCACAATGCAAACACACTTGAGAAGGTTCATTCCATATGCATGTGCACCATACAGGTCCTGTTGACCTGGTTCAAACACATCTTTGTCCAGGTGACCATATGGGTCTGCACAGTGTTCCCAGCACTGTGCTGCAGGGGTACCATAATACCTCTCCCACAGCTCCCAGTTGCAGTCACCTCATTGCAAGATCCCAGAGTATCACTCCCACTTACATTTCTGAGAAGATCATGTTTGAGACACAAACCTCCCCTCCAAATGATTAAGAACTTCACCTACAGTAGCCTCTGGTCCCTCACTCCTGTATCCATGTGCCCGCAAGCACCCGAGCAAGTGTTGATGGCTGTGACTCACGTTACCCTCCCATTTTAGTGGGGTGAGTGTAGATATCTGATGTATAATGTAACTCAACCAAGCACTGCTGAACATAGCCATTAGATAACTCTCCATCCATCAATTTATGTGACACAGTACTATAATGTGCACTACCATATACTGTGCATGATGCTGTCTGGAGAGCTTTGTCCAGCTGCTCTTGGTAATTTGATGGCATATGCATCACTGCTGTTAGTTGCCAAAGGAGACCTGTCATCTGTCCCCATTTTGACAGAACATTCCAATTTTCAGGCCTGATTTGAGTTGTCCCTGTTTTTGGAGGTATGTTCCAATTATCAGCCTTAATTTACCACTTCATACAATTTTCTGAATCCTTCTCACCACAAGTGATTTTTGAAGCCATCTAGTAAACAGAAAACCACACTACATGGCAAACATGCTGGCAAAAACAAGAGAACACACATCTTACAACTCCTATTTTCTGAAGCAAAAATAAAATGATCTTATGAGGTAGAATTTTGTGATACAGTTCATTAAAGTCTATAGATTTTACACTGTGTCTCTGAAAATGTCCTTATACATTTTTTTGTCATTCTCTGTTTTAAGACATTTTTCTGACTAGTACGCCATATTTGTATTGGAAGTGGAAAGCATTATGTACTATTTCGTATTCAAAATTTATGCTAATTAGATGCCAGTATTTTTAGCTGGATGCTCCCATTTTCAAGGGCCTCTATTGCTATTTTCTGTTGCTGCAGTGTCTGGAACGTCAAATGTATGCTGCCTGGTTAATCTGCTATCTCAAAATCATGTTGTGCAGCATGCCATGAATATTTATCAAGCTATAGAGCCCTCCCAGATGTGTCCAAACAGTAGAACCATGCATTCAGCAAGCTGAAAACATGCTCAACTATGTGTCTAGTTTGCACGTGAGGAATGCCGAACTGCTATTTGACCACACCTTGTTGATTATGTGTCAGTGTCATCAATGCAGGTCCACATGGAGTAACCTGCATCAACATTAATGCATTAGGGAGAGGTGGTAGAGATCTGGGGGGTGGGTAGCATTGTGCACTTATCATGGATATGGCTGTGGCTATGCAAGTGCATCCATATCCCTGCCCTTACCTATTAGCTAGCCCTGTGGTATGTTTTCCTGCAAGAAGTGGTGATACTGATGACATACATCATATGTGAGAAGCATGTGCACTATCAGTGTGCTGTGCAGACACACTGATTATTAACCTCTGTGCATCATACATTATGTTGTAGCTGATGAAATGATAGCAACTACTAATAATGTAGCACCATCCACAGACAGTGTACGGGCCTCTATTGTCACATATGTGCAATCTCTGGCTCTCAACATTTCAGGAAGATGGGCAGTATCATAGAAGACACTCTTGGTGGTGGATCTCTCCTCCAATTTATTGAGGAAACAAATGGCCCTATCCATATGTAGAAGCAGTGCATTGAGGAACAGTCTGAGCATTTTCCAAGTCTATGGCTTTGAAATATTGACAATGTTCCCTGTTTCTCACTGAAATGTCTCTGTAGCCAGTATGCTAAGTACTATATACGCTAAATGCACATATCTTGATATCCACAGGTCTAGTGCATTTCTTGAGTTCCAGAATGGAGCAAGAGATGTCTATCCAAGCCTGTATGATGTCTCTATCTGCCTGCAGGCATTCCCAGACCTCTTCAAGCTGGTGTGCTGTAATCCTCTGTGTCTATATTTATCTGCTACCTATATGACCACTGTGGGTTATGGTACGCATGTGCTGCAGAAAAATAACTAGGGTGGAGAGTAAGCTTTTAAGGGGTGTGATTGGCTGGTGGCGATGGTGTTAGAGTATAGAACCAGCTTTGCTTTAAGTAACCATATGGACATCATTGCTTCATAACTAAATGTCATTTTGTGGTCATGACTGAAGCAGTAAAACACAGTGTATGGTGATTTTAACCATAAACTGTAGAAATCTGCTTGCCAAATTTTTAGCAAGCAGCTTGTGACAGGTTTAGAGCGGAGGAGCTTTTTTGATCTTCAGCTATGAGAAAATAACTATTATTTTTTTTTTTACTCCTCAACTTTAAGTTGAAATGGGGAGAAGCACCAGGTCAGTGACTGCAATAGATGCCAGTTGACCTATCTTGGGGTCAGATATGCTGCATTACAAAAACTGTTGCTGCTGCCAACATTTTGGGGGGAACATCACAATATTTTGGCATGTTCTTTGCCTTTTTACTCAGATACAAATACCTGATGGTAAAAATCAAAAATGTTTTCTTATAGCTAATAATTGTGCCTGTATGATATGCAGAATACATTTGTATATGATCTTAGGTAGACTTCCTGCTAGTAAGGAAAGGGCACTGAGGTAGAATCATTGATTGCAAAATCATCCTCAGTGAAACAGTCAGCCCACACACACTTGTTAAAATCAGCTGCAAGCAGTGGTTAGAGAAGGCTCTAAGGTCAACAGAGAGCAGGCTGATGACCTGGAAGTTCACTGGAGAAAGAATACTACAGTTCAAGGAATTCATCAGAGCTCTAGTCCAGCAGAAAGATGAGGAAATAGGTAGAGTTGAAGAAAAATGGCAGAGCCTCCCCCCCAAACAGCATGTGTGAGGACTACATAACAGTTATGTGGTCATGTCAGATATGGAAATAAGGTACATGAGGAAAGCTGGTGGTGGAATGCACAAGTCCAGGAAGTAATAAAAAAAGGAGTGCAAGAAAAAGTGTGATATAGAAAAGACAGACCAGGCTAGGAAGGAATATTGGTTGGCTAACAAAGATGCTAAGAAAGTAGTTGCAAAAGAAAAGAACATGGCATCAGAGGCACTCTACCATCTTCAGGAAAGTGACTCAGTAGTTGGCACAAAGAAACTACTTGCTAGGCAAGACAGAACGATAATGAAAATAGTCAAACACTCTTTGTAAGGGATGCCAGCAGCAGCCTGCTCACCAGCCCACAGGACATCAAAGGCACATGGAAGGAGTACTTGCAGCAGCTTCTGAATGAAGAAAACCCATAGAGGCTGTACTGCCCCAACACAGCCTATGATGAGAGGAGAAGAACAGGAGCCCACCCTTGAAGAAATAAGAAATAGAACTGAGGAAAATGAAGTCAAGGAAAGCAGCAGGCACAGATGAAGTCGCAGTAGATATAAAAGATGTTGGGTGAGAGAGGGAAGAAATGGGTGCTGCAGGTACTCATAGCACTGTGGAGAGAAAGGCATATCCCAGCTGAATGGAGAATAAAAACACTCATGCCAACATACAAGAACAAAGGGGGCATCCACAACTATGGGCAATACAAAGTTATCACATTCCTGTCACATTGCTTGAAAGTTCTAGAGTGGTCGATTAATAAATGGATACACAGAGTAGCAGAAAGTAAGATGGGAGATAAGCAGTTCAGATGCAGATCAGGATGCACTACAACTAGCCTAATATTTTCAGTGAGTAGACAGTTAAGAAGAATCTAGAGATGAGGAAATACTGCAACTGGGCATTCCTGTACTTGGAGAAAGCATATGACAGCGTCCCATGAAAGCTGATTTGGGCAATCCTGCAGTGGTTCTAAGTCCCAGAAACATTGGTAGAATTAATGTAAGCTATGTACAAACGACCTAATCACTCACGTGCAAACAGTGTTTGGTCTCACAGAGGGGCTCCCAGTGGAAGTAGGTGTGCATCAGAGTTCAGCTCTGATTTCACTGCTGTTCATTCTGGTGTTGGATTACATTAGCAAACAGGTCAGACAGGAAAGATCAACAAAGTTGCTGTATGCAGATGATGTGTCATTACAGGCAGACTGAACAAGAATGTCAGCAAAGGATAGGGTAATGGAATGCAAACCTGAAGGCACATGAGATGAAACTAAGTGCAGATAAGACAGTGGTAATGGCAGCAAACTGGGGAAATCAGAAGAAGCTGAGAATTAAAATAGAAGAGAAAATAGTGGAGCAGGTTAACATCTTCAAGTATCTGGGAGGGGTGGTTGAGGAGAAGGGAAGTCTGAATGAAGAGGTAAATAGGGGCTGCAGCCATCTGGCATACAGTGTCAAGTGTAGTATATGACTGAAGAATGCCAAAGAAACTGAAAATTAAGATGTAAAAACAGTGGTGCAACCAAGTACATCTGTTTGGTAAAGAAACCTGGGCAGTAAAGACAGAGATGATGAGGAAGCTAGAGGTGATGGAGATGAAGTGCCTGAGATGTAGGATGCACACTGTGGGATAGATGAAGAAATGTGGAAATAAGGGCAGAAGCCAAAGTAGCTCCAATTAGAGAAAAGATCAAAGAAAACAGATTACGATGCTTTAGACGTATGTGCAGAAAAGTAGAAGAAAATCTGGTTAAGAAAATTTGGGGAAGACCGGAAGAAGGCAAGAGGAAACAAGGTCATCCAGCAAAGAGGAGGATGGATTGTGTGAGTGAAAATCTGTGACACTCAGGCATGAGTAATGAAGAAGGCAGGAGTATGGCATTAAATCGAGAGAGATAGCTGCAGTTAACACAACACCCCAACCCCATGTAGAAAATGAGAAAAGGGGGTTGATAATGATGCTGCTGATGATGAGGATTTGTATATAATCTTAGATACAGAATTCATCAGGGTCATAGTCTTGCATTTGCTGTCTTTCATAATGCAGAAGTGACTGCCTATTGCAAGTGGTATTAGAAATTAGGCTGAACATTGACAGAATCTATAGCCTATGACCATAAAAACCCTATTGTTGATATTGTCTGATCCCAGAACATTCTATTATTTCAGAGAAAAGAGTATTTTGAGTGTACTGTCACTGCTGATAATCAGCTTGTCTCCATTATCTATTGTTTTCATGGGGCCTATATGATAAATTAATACCTGTTGTAACATGAATCCAAACTTGTTAATGACAAAGCACACCTCAGGAAACATTATGCTTCAGTGTTATTACTTTGTTGCTAATTATACCATTTTATTTTTTATATGTTAAGCTTAGGACCAGACTGTTCTCGCTGCTTCTTCTTCACAGGTTCATTGTGCTTTATATGTATAAAACTGACATGAAATTTATAGAGGATTATGAGCAGGTCGCTGATCTTAACCTGCTTATTATGAGCTCGAGACACAGATGCCAAGAAATTCACCTCTAGAGCAAAGCTTGAAAGGTGAATCTTGGCATCCATGTCAAGAACTCATGTACTGCATGCAGCTTTATCTGCTCCATATACTACTAGTGACAGTAAAACAAAACAAAAAAAAACTAACCCCAGGATTCATGAAGCTTGCGCCAGGCGGTATAATGCCAAATATGGCCGTTGAGCGATTCAGGTACGATCCAATTCCACGTGCACTACCGGCGTATGCCAGAACTGCGCAGCTCTCTGCTTAGGTATGCTAATCACCCCATGCACAGTGCCACACCATGCAAATGCAGGTACATAGCGATTCATGAAGTGGTGCAGGCATAGCGTAAGCCCACGGAAATGTAAACAAAAAAACACGGTTTACATTTTCCCAAACAGAACATCAGAGCTATGGAAGCGGACCAGAGTCATGTAATACAAAGTTAACATATGCCAATGGCTAAATACACAGCCAATGGCATAAGAAAAGATGCACAACACCTAAAAAACAACATTTAATGTCATGTCCACAGTAACGCAAAGTACAACCTCAGGGCATGTGCGCAAACTGGAACACAAAGAAAATATATACAAATGTCATAAAATCGCAATGTAATACAAATCAGGATTTCACCATAATACGCAATGGTATGCATGGTACACCACAACCAAGCTGCAAGGGTTGCTAAGGGTCTGTGACAGTGTTCGGTGCGGTAACTATGAATTAGTAGTCAATGCCATGCAAATGAGGCAGGTAATACTGAATCACAAACGTCCCATCGGATTAAAGATGTACCATACAGCGCAGCGCTATAACACCGAGGAGTGGCTCAGAGGTATACATGACATCAGCAGTGGGGTGTGCCACAGTAGCTGTAAGCACATTGGAGCAATGCAAATCTGGCCTGGCTGTTGCTAAGCAAAGCTGCAGGACAGGGGTGGGGAGGTAGGTATAGAATCATTTAGCTGAGAGCACATATGGTGCCACAAAGCGCATGTGTACGGGGATGAAAACGTGCCCGAAACCCGGTAAGTGTTTGGACGCGCCGCGAACCATAGCACAAACAGGAAGGTCAGGGGAAGAAAAGAAGGAAATGCTGCAGTAGGGTAATTGGAGTACAACTGAGCAATTAACACCTATTAACTCACAGCGGGGAATTGAAGGCAGCTGACAAGTCTGCTTGCAGAAACCTGCAAAACAGGATAGGGGAGGCGTCGGATTGCAAAGAAAGGAGAACTGTCATAGCAGAGCAAAGCAAACCTACAGTAGACCGGCAATAGAACACATTACGCAAGATAAGCCAGGTCTAGGAAAGTACAAATGAAAGCAGGCTGCTGGATGCATGCCAGAAAATGGTAGGTGAAATGTGAAGAAATGTAAAGGGAAGGGCAAGAGGTAATCCACGGCAGCCAAATGTAATTCAACACCAAAGGCACCACAATAGTAGTTCCTGTAGTAAAACACATAAGATACCCTGTAGCTATGATTGTACATACACACCCTATGACATCATCGGTGTTCACAGCACAATAGTATAAAGTGTGAAAGCACCCTACACACACCTGTGTATTCCCAAATACTGCACCATAGGTGTAAACACATGGGGAACTTTTAAAATGCACATGTTGGGAGCTGCCATAGTTGTGATTCATCACCATGTGTTAGAGACTGACGGTGTTGTGGAGGATGATGCTGACAACCACTGCAGGCCCCGGAGGAGGAGAAGAGTGTTCAGACCAAGGGTAACCTACCAGGGGCTACATGATCTGGAGATAGTAGAGCATTACAGGGTGGACAGGGACATCTTACAGCAAATAGTTGAGCTGTGCTGGCCACGCCTGAGAACCAGAAACAACAGAGGGGAACCCATCCCAGTGGACACAAAGGTATGTGTAAGCTTGTGAATACTAGCCACAGGTACCTTTCAAAGGCCAACTGGAGATATAATGAGGATCTCACAGGCATCAGCTTCCAGGGTACTACATCAGTTCCTGGATGCCATGTTACCACATGCCAATGAACATATATACTTCCCCCGAACTCAGGAGGAGTTGACCAGCAATATGCGTCACTTCCACCGGAAAGTACTGGGTGCAATAGACTGCACGCACATACATATCAAGTATCCACCCGGTGAGCATGGTAGGCACTACATAAACCACAAGGGATTCCACTCCATCAACTGCCAGGTCATGTGCAATGCCCAAGGCATTATCATGGATGTGTGTGCTGGCAGCCCTGGAAGCTACCATGACTCCCATATCTGGCATGCCTCACAGCTGTATCAGGTATTTTTAAGGGGGTCATCCCACATGGCCACCTTGTGGGGGATGTTAGCTATGCACTGGAGCCATGGATGATGACTCCCATCAGAAATGCACACACACCCATGCAAGAACACCATAATGAGGCACACGCACAAACCAGAATCATCATAGAGCATGTGTTCGGGATGCTGAAATCACGGTTCCATTGCTTGGATACATCTGGTGGAGCCTTGCAGTACTCTCCAGGCACGTGTGCCCACATCTTCATAGTATGTGCCATGCTACATAATATGATCCTGCAGAAACAGCTGCAGCAAGGACAAAATGGTGAAGGCCCTCATAGCCCACCGCAATTGCCAAGGCCATCACAGGCACAGAGGGATTCAGACCACGAACACCCTGTGCCAGCCCCAGTAGGCAGACGGAGGCGTGCCCAATATGCCTATACCTTGGCAAAGAGGGAATGTATAGCACAAACTCTGACAGTATAGGCCCCTACGGACTGACATACCTCTCCACCTGCACACACAGTAAAATGGATGGCACAAACACACGACCACCTGTAAATTGTAATTTATAGGTGGTCTACTGTGTGAATCCTACATAGGCAGCCCTCAAACATTGTACACACAACAGCTATTGGAACAACACCTGAACAGTACATGCGCCTATCAACATATGTTGGTGCTGTGTGTATAGGTTCCTAGGTACATCAGTAGGTGCACGCCTGATTGTCAGAGGCCATACACCAAACAAGGCAAACAGTTTCTGCTGTTGCCACAACATCGAATAACCAACTGTCGCTCAGTGGAGCAGAGGCAATCGCGGGATCACATGTGTGTAAGCACTGTTCTCCACACACTCTGCACGGATTCCCTGCTGTGTTAATGAGGGGCTCCACATAATGTAATCATGGAAGTTGTGTCAAGGCATGGGGTGTACCCATGACAGGTATTCGTCACCCCAGCATGCTCCACCATCAGTCGTTTGAAGGTGTAGCACATTATCATGTGTGGCTCACTGTGATATACATACCCAATGCTGGAGCACATCCAGTAAACATCACATGGACATACCATTAATTGGATTCATCCATATGTAAACTAAATGAGTTACCCATGTGAGTGCAGTATGGAGTAACAGCAGTAGTATACGCCACATACAAAATGCCATAACACATGTACAAATCCCAGATGGCCAAGTGGTAAATGCAGTGACCATCGTGCATGTTCCTGGTCCCACGGCCTGCAAGGGATGTAACGTAATCCCGAAGGCACAAATAATGCATGTCGGATGCAGGTCATCAGATCATGTTTAGCACACGTTAGTGGGAATATGCGTTGCTCAGTGCTGGTAAGCGTCATTTAAATATGACTATACGGATATGCATGAAACAGGGCTAAGCTTCTCTGAATATCGCGTAGATCACGGTCAATGATGTCCAGAACAGGTGAAACCAGTGTTATTCACCCCTGTACTAATAGCGCCTGCTCTGAAGGGTAAAACAACCACTGCCAGGAGTAGAACACGCAATCATGTATACAATCACCTAACACTATGGTAGCCAAGATGTACCTACGGCAGGTGTGTAATGTGACAGGTTTAGACACAAACGTGCGGAGTCCAGGAAACAGTATACACCAAATACACAATGAAAAGTGTATTTTGCCTGTCACTTTCTCTGTCAGATATATATATATATATATATATATATATATATATATATATATATATATATATATATATATATAAAATACAGATAGAAAGGGTGATAGAGAGATATATGTTGATATATAGATTCACCGATATCTGCAAATATATAGATAGGTCAATGACATTCATAAAACCTTGGAGGTACAAATAAATAGGATACCGCCAACTATGGAATGTGTCACATACCGACATGCGTAACCACGAGGCTGAAAGACCGAAAGAACACAGTACCGGAACACTAGAACCGCGAGTAATATTATCACGATATGAAGGGATATTTAGTTACCGCTGCCGGTGTTGCGGTCCACGTAGGTACTGTGTTCAACTGTGTTTGTGATTGCCGTAGTCTGTGTATGTGTGTGTTGAGGGTGCCATGTGCATTTCCGTGTGACTGTAATGTGTGTGTATGTGTCTGCATCATGTGTCTGTCAGTGCCAACTTGGAGGTAGATCATTACGGTAGGTGTGGTTATAGCTAGCCGTAGGCATACGGTTACCACCTGTCCCACATTAGGAGGGACATCCCCTCCCTGGGCAGTTGTGTCCTGACATAAAACATTACAAAGGGCAACTGTACAAGATTCTGGGACATTATTATGTTCCATATATTATGTAATAGTTGCATTAAATAGTTATGCCTGTATGTAAGAAACGTAAATGTTACATGCAATATGATAAGTAGCCAAAGTCCTGCAACAATAAGTATGTATTGAGGATAAAAGTATGTGCTACCCTGTGTAGTGACCATGGGTATGTGTCGGCCTGTAAACACCGATGTGTGTCCCGCAAGTGTCCCACAATGGCCATTTGAAAAGGTAGCAACCCATGCCAAAGAGGTTCAGTTACCAACACAACTGCAATGACTGCAAATATCTGGGACAGAAATACACGGGACAGCTGTCATTTAGTAACATTCCTTTACATATCACTGTAATTCCAGAGGTATGGAAGTATCAACCTCACCTGCATACTATATAGAAACCAATTAACAATGGCCCAATGTATATGCCCATAACAAAAGTCTACTAACTGATAGCTCTTTAATTAGGGAAGAAGCCCACACACATATATGGAATATGTAGAAATGCAAGCCCCATAAACCTTTATATGCTACGTACACCCACCTACATCCCCCACACACGAAACTATAGCAATACAGACTGTAATTACAGCACAAACATCCAGTCAGTCAATTACATCTGCAGAAGCGTTAACATACCTTGTGAGACACATTTAAAGGTACCATGTGAAATTGTAGCCGTTGTATAATGGAACAAACAGCGATGTTACAGATTTTGTTTGCAATAGTCCCTTATCAGACGGTTGGGATGACAGGTACACTCACATGTAGAACCACATACTCTAGCCGTCACACACAATCCATAGGGGACATGAATCCAAACTATCCGTGTCTCTACACATAGCAGTTGCAATTACTCACAACAATACAGGCCATCTCCCTGAAGGTAGGGCAAATGGGCAACGCCCAAATGGAGAATTCAATTATACCCCACTGTTGCCGCATAAATGGAGTAGCTGCACAGCTGATGTAAGTAATAAGTCACTCAGGAACACCAACTGGCGGCAGGAAACCACATGTTAAAGGTATCGACGTATATAAGGATGACTTGCCAGACATTCAAACCGTATGCTCATACCATAGAACTGTTTAAACAGTGTAAGAGAGATAGTCATGAAAGTCCAGAACGATAACAAGGTATGTAGAACACTCGGTATGTAAGTGTATGTATAGCCTGTTTTGTATTAATTATGTTAGTGTATGTATAGCCTGTGTTGTATTAATTAAAAGTGTCCACAATGCATAAAGTGGGAAAAGGTATTATGTACTGGTGTTTTGCTGAGCATAGTAATGCTTGTAGAAATTGTGTGTCCTGCAGTGGGCCACAAGGTAAACATCACAGACACCACAAGGGATGCTACATGAGGGCTTTAAACAGAACAATTCCATACCACCCGCCGTCAGTGGTATGGTATGTCCAACAAGTATGTGCCATAGCAGGGGATAGTATATGTCGATATACTGTCACAGTAGGAATGTGTATGGGCATATAACAACAAATACATGTCTAAGGTGGTCCTGCTGTGCAAGTATGCTTTGCATTATGGGATACTATGAAAAATATGTGTAATGTACAGTATTGTAGGTAGATATGTCAGATATTCTAGACAGCATAACAGGCATATCATGCATACCAAAGGTATTGTCTATTGGCATGTACAATATACAATAACAGGATACATATGGCTTGTATTCACAGGACACTGTAATAGCATGATAGCTAATCTAAATGGAAGAGCTACTCAATTAACCATCCACAAAGGACATGTAATAGCTTCACAGGTTCATAGTGGGGTACTATGCAGTCTGGCAAGTCTATGTGTAAGCTCAACTACAGTGTTCACACCAGCGGCACCTCTCTAGGGTAGTGTCCTGTCTGTGAACAGCAGAGCCATGTGTTACCTGCACCTCTGCACAGTACAGCCACTGCAGTGATCCCTGGCTTACATGTGTCTCCCATCCACCAAGTGAGGTATCACATGAACAGTGCTACTGAGTGTCCTTGCGTGACATATATAATAATCATGTTCCAAAGCATGGTGAGTGTCTGGTTTGGGTATGTAACCCTCAAGCACATCCCACTCATCATTGCATGTGTGCACATATCCATGAGCATGTTGCTGACAGTGGCTTTTGCTTATGTCGCTTATGTGGAGTATATCCATGAATATTGCTGTGGACATGGGCCCTGTCTGTTCAGCGGAGATCACCCCTGAGTATGTAGTATGCAAATGTGTACAGACATGGTGTCTGTCATTCTGCCGCATACGTCAACCATCGGAGCTCAATAAACATCATGGCATGTTAATGTTGTGGTATGTAAAGCAGTAGCTGTTGTGTAAGGTACACCCTAAACAGCGTGTTGTACCCTTGAATGTGTGTATATGTCTGGAGTTCAGAGGTACAATGGGTGCCTATGTTCCAGCTACAAACCCAGTACAGATAAGTGTGGCCATGTAGAAGGATATCCACATCACAGTGGCAATATGGTTATCAAAGGAGTGGGTGCGACATACGTGTGTACTACGATCACGTACAATGTGACATGTATGTAGGTGACTACCACTTATGTGAGAGTCAGTGGGTGAATGATGTAATGCAAAGGGGATGTTCATGCACCTTATGTCATGCAGCTTGAGGCCATGATATTGATATCAGGTACCT
>NC_056736.1:798489387-798521597 GCF_019279795.1 Protopterus annectens | reverse complement strand
GGGGGTTTTAGGGGGGGCATGACCATTTAAGGCTGGACAGTGTCGTGCATGACTAATGCACATTCCAACTTGTGTCCAGATATCTACAGGACTGAACTTCGTGTCTTCCATTCTAATGTTTACACAGGTTACTTATCCCATGAGGGATATCCCAAAAATTGAACAAGACCAAAACAAGAGATATACCGAACATTCTTCTGGAGTTATGAAAATGTGCTGGGAGTTTTACATGCAAGGGATACATTGTGTGCAATCCTGCAACTGCCTAGGGTGACACTACCTACTACATATGCGTAGTGGTCACTATGTGTAGATGTGGCTGCACCAAACCAGTAGGCCAAGTCTGGCTGGATTTGGTGGACATTCAGGTAAGGGAGCGGGTTGTGTGATGTGGAGGGGATGCTGGGTAGTCCATTATGCATCCAGGTGTGTTGCATTTGTTATGGCCAGTTCCATCAGGACCAATCTGTGGGTATGTGCTGGTGACATGTCTATACATTTGTATCGCACATTTCAATATTCATATGTTTGTGGGATTGTGTTCTACAATATGGTCCGTCAGGTTGTATTGCAGCTGTTTATACATGTTTTTGTGTTTCTTTCTGCTTCACCCGCTGCTCCCTCATACACCTCTGGTTCACCTATTCTGCATACAACACAGTATCGCCTTGGAGGATTGTACCATCACCCATCCCCCCACACACACATATTCCTCACACCCCATACATCACTGCTTTGGTTGTTGGCCCATGACACGGCCAGAGTAACACATTGAATACCCTACATATGTCAGGTACCTGTATGGTTGTGTGGACTACCCTGCCATGTTTGCTTTCCACATGCTATACCTCACGCACATAGGTACACGCCCATACTTAACTTTCATTACATGGTTGGTATACCCAGGTACTACCCGTTCAACTGTGACACATCCTGACAAGTTTGGCTTGTACCGCTGATTTGCAGATTTTGGCTGACTGTTCTAATCATTGGTAGGATGCCACCTTTTCCTATATCCAGGATGGGATATATTCCATACACATATCCAACTGTACTGGACAGCACGTCCCCACAGTTGACAGTACGGATAATACTGTTCCTTTCAGCCTACATGTTCCCTTATTGTTGTAGCTGTTTATATGCTCCTTATGTTTTGTTTACATGCTTATTCTATTTCCTGTTACATTTGGTATGTGAAATACGGACATACCTTTTGTATGTGACTATTACATGCCTTGTGGGATATGATTCGGACATACGGTCGCTAGATATGTACATTTATCGTGTATTTTGTTATGGACACATCTTCCCAGCTGTGTACCCTCCCTCACATTATGGGTCAGCTGGTGACCCTAACCATTGGGCTGGACGTACCTGGCAGCTCGCTAACATATGATGCGTTTCCCTTCTACTTGGTATAGCTATCTACACTGCGTTGGACTATGGGCACACGGTTTTCCATGTCATTTGTTCGCGGGATAGGGACCCGTTATTCCCTACCGTGCATTTGTGTTTGCTTCTTCATTTTTTGTTCGCAGGTACTTTCTTGCATGCTTTGCATACGTTTCAGTATCCATGGACACTGCCAGATGTGATTATTATCTTGCAACTTGTTATATGCAAGCATTTTAGGTTGCACGTCGACAACTGGCATTTCCACGCCTCCGTGCGGCACTTCGACATGCCCTATGCACTCGCGCTTCTTTCCTGTGCACGTGACTGTGGTGGCAGTGCGCCTTCATTAATATGCATTTGGCGCGACTGCACCATCTTCACGCCACACTGTTGGCGCAAGCCTACCGCCGGCCTTGCACCGGGCTTCATGAATCCCAGGGTAAGCTTTCAAAGCTGTAAAGCACTGAACAGACACTGTCAAAAAGATGGCATAACACAATCTGTAATGTTTACACTCACCTTTGTGCTTATCAACTGTCCAGATTTTTGCAAAATATCGAAATTATTGCCTCATATGTTTGATATGCTCCTCATAAAATCTGTGGTTTTCTGACAAATTGCTGAGGATTCAAGTCAATAAATAATGACACACATTTGAGTTTCAGAATTTTATCCTTTACAAAATGCATGCTAACACAAATCCTTTTATTCTAGCAACTTTCTAAGTTTATAATAGCAAGCCAATGACTTTTACCAGCACAGACGGCAGGCAGAAATATTTTTTTATTCTGCAGCTCTCATTTGCTGATCAATGATGGCAGATTTGACTGTCTAGCATGAGATCAAGTCTTAATATGTTAAGCATGGGGTGCTTAACATTTGTTAAGATTGGGTCTTGCACTGTAGTAGCACTTAAATGATTTGTCTTTGTCCATTTATCACAGAATAATCATCATGTCAATGCACTACATAATAATTACACGGGATGCACAGTATAACAGATTACATTGGATTAGGATGAGAATATACTACACTAGTAGAGGCATACCACTCAACTGCCCAGATTTTCACAGAACATTCAGAATTTTGCCTCATATTTTCGGTTTGGTCCTCATAAAATTTGTGGTTTTCTGGATTTTTGTGAAAATCAGTGAAGACCGAGTTCACTAAACAATGGCAGGCATTTGAGTTTCAGACTTCATATCCTTCAAAAAATGCATGGTAACACATAACCTTTTATTCTTGCAACTTTCTAAGTTTATAAAAACAATATTTAAAATTTTTCACTATTTTTGTGCCTTTGTTCCCCCGTTATTTTTGAATTAGTCCAGATTTTTTGTGCTAAGAGGTTGAGAACTATGAGTAGAGAGGTGTAACAGAAATACCTCCTGGGATATATTTAGATAAAGTGAAACAATGCAAGTGGTATATACAAGTGAAGTGAACAGTAGGGATTCAACATAATAGCATATAGTTTCTTCACATACATTAACTTCAAATCAGTAACAGTGAAGTAGGATTATCGAATAACATATATATAGCAAAGGTGCGGTAATATACTTTATTGTAGTTGAAGCATGTTTTCAATAATTTTCTTACAATTAAAAAAAAAAAAACATGCTGCAGCTAACAAGTGGAGTCATTTTTCTGGAAGGATATTTTAATTTTGTGGGTTGCTGTCATTCATTGCTACTGGCTGATGTCAGATTTCAGTGATGAAAGGCAGTGGAATGCTGCCAACAAGGTGGAGGAGCGTTTCAGATTTCAGGTTGTTTGACCTTTCCACGTGGTTAAGAGACTATGGAGTGTATTTAAGTAAGGTTAGCAAGGGGTTTCAAAGCTCTTCATGTGGTAGGTGGATGGCCTCAGTGGAGATGATGTTTTTTATTTTTGCTGCTGTTAGTTTTTGATGTAAAATCAATTTTGTTGCACCAGTGCCAGTGGGCACAGTGCTTGAATTATTGCTATTTTAACATTAATCCATTAAACAATTATCCAGCTCCTGGCATTGGAAATGGAATAATATGATGACAGATAAAACCTATGACTTTTTCTGGGTCTATATTATATTCTCGAAAGTTGACAATGTCGAATCTGACATTGTCGACACGAGAATATCGAA
The DNA here is from genome assembly GCF_019279795.1 of Protopterus annectens. NCBI lineage: Eukaryota > Metazoa > Chordata > Ceratodontiformes > Protopteridae > Protopterus > Protopterus annectens. Next base: position 798,518,080 of record NC_056736.1, on the reverse strand, counting down.
CGCTCAGAATCTCGAGCGTGTAAATGGAAACCTCTGTAAGTGGAGATTTTCATTTACTGCAATGTAGTGCGGTCTCGGAGTTGGTATATTTCAGTAGTGGAGGGTGTGGGAGGTGCAGGGGTGCTTGCCCCCCTGCTTAAACCCATTAGGGTATGTTTTTCTTATTCTTTTTTGTCTTTTTATAAGGTCGATGTTTGAAGACATCGACCATATGGTGTCGACCATATGTTGTTCGATATTTTCAAACGTCAATCTTATAATATAGACCCCTTTTTCTGCATCATTTTCAAAGAATGGCTGATCTATTTACTTGGACATGGGACTCCCTAGCTCTTCTTGTTCACAATAGCCTGGAAATCCAGAATAATAAAAAAAAGGTCCATTTGAATGTTTTAATGTAAAAAAATTGCTGTATATGCATGGCATAATTAGATCAGTGTCATACAGTCACACTTAATAATAGCTATACACCTTGCTGATAGTCCAGCTAAGCTCTGCAATGACTTTAAGCCAGAGCTCAACCTGCAGGTAATCCTGAGAAAAAAATATAGTCATGTCCTTTAGAGCTCAAGCCTTCTGTGACATGAATAAAGATGTTTAGAGCCTCTATTCTGCAGTAGGAGGCAGTATCAAATCTGTTAATTATTTATGTATTTATGTATCTCTATATTTATTTATTTATTCATTTATTTATTAGCATCCTGTTGGAGAACCATCAAACCTCTTCTTCACTCAGTTGAACCAGTCATTTCATAGTGGCTAACTTTAACCATATTACCCAATGGGACATGAGTAATAAAGAGGTGAGACTTCATAGATGGGTTGTTTGGACTTAATGCCCTGCCCAGAGTCGTGTCCCATGCCCAGTTGCAATAACATCAACATGGATCTTGTCCATGAATGATATGCTGGTGTATTTCCCTTACGTATGTCAGAGCTGTGGCCCCAGATCTCAACAGTGGACTAGAGTCCTATCCAGAAATCCCCTTCCCTCAGCTATGTATAGGTGAGCTGAAAACATCTTATTCATTCCTACCAAGGATCATTTTCCTGGGATGTGTGACTGAACATGGGTATCCAGGGTCTAAATCAAAAGCCTATTCATCTGTGTCAGGTAGACAACTTAAATCTACTAAAACATTTAAATATCTTGATGTTAGACCATTTTTGTGCATGCCAACAGTACTGTAAACAGAACTTAGTCACATCTTGTCTTCTGCTGCTTTATCAATAAATTTGTTAAAATAAGAGGCTAGCTATACACTAGGTAGATGTTTCCATATCCCAGTACATAAATATGTCTTCCAGTTATTTTATTGGTGGGAGGCTGGCATAATGGTTAAGGTGTTTGCCTTACAGACACAAGGTGCAAGGTTTAGTTCTTACATGGCGTAATTGGCTAAGCTTAAAATGGCCCACAAGGGCTTTTAGCCTAGTAGTAATCTATGAAATAAATTATAAAAAAAGTCTATAGGCAGCTGTCCACTCACACACCAACTAAGTTCCTTTTGTGTATCTTAAATAATAAGATACTGCATCAGGACTTAATTTAGAGCTTTACACAAAACAGTTAAGTTTGCAATGTTCTATTTCTTATGGTTGTCTGACTGTCCATTTATAACCAGGGTAAATTCGTACTTGGTATTTTAAATAATAAGATACTGTGTCAAGATTTAAATAGGTATTTCAAATGATAAGATATTGTGTCAAGATTTAAATGGATCTTTTTACAAAACACTTAGATTGCAGTGTATAACAAGGACATTAAGGTCTACTTTAAAACTTTCTCATGCTTGTCTATTCCTAGGTGTACCTTATTTGCTCATCATTTGCATAACAAAACTGCGGAACTCTATTTCACTCTTCCATTAGGGAGGTGTTAAAGTTTGTTAGACTGAAACAGTTAGCAATGAAAGAGAAAAAGACAGGCATTACAATTTTGGATGAAGAATTAGAAACAAGCAAAAATAATCGATATGCAGCAACCAAGCGCGGCTTTAGGTCAACAGCAACATTGAAAAATATCAGCATCACAATATGACAACAATTCAGGAGGCATGTTTGATTACAGAACTACCAACTAGGACAATTTTCAAAGTGAATCTAAGATATTTTATCAGTGGAGAAGCAACTGCAGAAGCACGACTACTATCACATAACCACTTTTAGGACTATGTCTTAACTAGTTGTTTGCTAGATGACAAATGGGAAGATCCCAAATATTACAATTAACATTATTCATTTTAGATTTAATAACATTTTTTTTCATATTGAATATTAGACTAGGTTTCCTCTATATTTTCTTCATATTGATATTTTTATTTAAATTTTTGTTCTTTATGTTGTATAGAGCTGTTTGAAAAGGGCCACTGTGGTGATGCTCACTTCTAGAATAAAGTCAGGTAAAAGAAAAATGAAAATTAAATGTAAAGTACATATTTTCTACGGTTTCTTTGAATGTGCTACCTTTTAATCTCATGAGGACTATTATAAATGAACTTTAAACTTTGAAAAGGCATAATAGTCTTTCTGACAGGTAGAACTAATTTGTATGAGAAAAGGCTGATGTCATCACTAAAGCTTCAGTGAACTTACTTTTCCTTGCCAACCTATTAATTTGAGGGTTCAGGTAAGCATGTGATGTTTAAAGAAATTACTTAAATATTTTCTCTGTGCCTGGAGGTTAACTTTTGGTATGTTGATTCAAAATCTGCAATCCAGCCACAAGTTTTGATAGAAGTCTTTCATAAAAACAAAATAGAAAATATTATGTTTTATTTCAGCTACACATGTGCAATGAAGATGTACGAGTCGTATAATGTCTTTCAGTCTTCGTCAACAAAATATTCTGAAATTATTTCAGCATGACAAATTTATGTGTTTACAAGTTTCTATGGCAAGTACAAATGTGTTCCATATCAGATTAAATTCTTGTGCAACTTTCATGTCCATTGTCTTGTGTAGAAGTATTGCTTGAGTTTTGTACAATATGGGAGGCAATGTACATTCCATTGCCTTCAATAATTGTTCTAGCCGTGAGCCGTAGGCCATTTCTTTATATCCTACTCTTGTGACACTGTTTTTCTCATTTAATTCTGTAGATGAATAATCAGGTAATTATCATCATGTTACCTTTTAGAATAATTTTGTCTCATATAATAATAATCAGTTTTATGACTAAGTTCACATGGTGTTTCATACTGGCTTCCTCTCTGTGAACAACTGCTATGTCATGCCATATAAATCATAATTCTTCAGCTGTTCTTCGCTGATTTGTATTTACTATGCCATAGTTCTGAACAGCAGTATTAAAAAGTCCCAGCAGTACTGTTATTGCTCATATGATGAACCATGTAGCAGTTTGTCCATCTTTGTGCCTTCTTTTCACATGTTGTATTCTGGCCGTGTCTGCAGTGAATGCAAAAGGGCAGTGATTTTTAACATATCTGTCTTGTAGCTTTCTCAGACCACAGAAAGTCAAACTCTGCTTTCCATCCTCTTTTTGGAAAAAATTGCTCTATAATTGCCAAACTTGGTAGTCTGTCAGAAAGAAAGCAAAACATCTTCTCTTTCACTCAGGTTTTGTGCATCACCAAACTACCTACTTTCCAATAGCATATGACTAATCCCTTCTATTTTCACATTCACTGCAAGCTCTAAAGGGGCTGCCTTTTTAACTAATTACAAGTACCTAATTTCTTTGAAAATTAAAGTCACAGAGGTTGGCGTTGCCACCCTCAGTCCTTTCTTCCTTAGCTCAGTTCTCAAATATAGTGTATTCTACACAGACTCTCCCCAGGATTCATGAAGCTTGCACCAGGTGCAGGCATAGCGTCGGCATTCTAACACCAAAGATGGTCACCAAGTGATTCAGGTATGAGCTGTTTCCACATGCACTACCTACGTACGCTACGCCTGCACAACTCCCGAGACTTGTATGCTAATTATACCATGTGCAGCAGTGTAGCATGCAAATGAAGGTATGTAGCGATTCAGGAAGTGGTGCAGGCATAGTGTAAGCATGCAGAAATGTAAACTGTAGAAAACGGTTTACATTTTTGCAAACATAAAATTGGAGCCATGACAGCCGACCAAACACATGTATTATATTGTTAATATATGCCAGTGGCTAAATATATAACCATTGGCATAAAAAAATGTACAAAATCTAAAATTAACATTTAATATATATAGTCGCACTATCGCGGCGTGGAAGTGCAGGGCAGCGGTGCACAAAGGGGATCGCAAGGAATATATAAAAATATAGAATAAAACCGCAATGAAACAAATATCACGATTTCCCCATAATAGTCAATGGCAGGCATGCTACACCATACTCATGGTGCAAGGGTTGCTAAGGGGCAGTGACAGTGTTATGCGCAGTAGCTAGGAATTAGTAGGCAATGCCATGCAAATGAGAGGAGTAATAGTGAATCACAGATTCCCCGCTGGTGTAAAGATGCACCTCACAGTGTAGCATTATAACACCGAGGTTTGCCCTTAAGATAAAGATGACATCAAGAGAGGGGTGTGTCGCTATTGCTGTACGCACATTGGAGCATTGCTAAACCGATCTGCTCCTAGCTAGGCAAAGCTGCAGGATAGGGGTGTGTCAAATTGCCCATAGCTATGCTTAGCTGACAGTACACAAGGTAACCGAGTATGCATGTGAACGGAGATGAAAACGCACATAAACCCAGAAACGGGTATGCACTGCAGCTGAAACAGGAAGGATATAGGAAAGAAATAAGGAAATGCTGCAGCAGTCAAATCGGAGTACAAATGACTAATTAACACCTAGGAGCCTACAGTAGGCCATTGATAACGGCTAACTAGGCTGCAAGCAGCTACCTGCAGAACAGGGAAGGGCGTGGGAGTACTGCAAAGAAAACAGCAAAGTGTCAAAGCAGAACAAAGCCGATATGCAGTATATCAGCTACAAGGTACATTTTGCCATGACTGGGTAGGGAAAGTACAAAACAAGAAAGACGGCAGGTGGGTGCATGCCTGATAATGGGAGGGGCTCCAGGTCTAAAAGTGATTTAAAGGGCAACAGATTAATCAAGGCAGGCAAGTAGATCTCCACAGTAAAGGCCCAACACTTGCAGTACTCATTGCAAAACCCATAATTAAGACATGCAGCAGCTGGAATAGCTCGTATACACACACACTTACATCAGCAGCATCCATAGCACAATACTATAAAGTGTGAAAGCACCTCACACATGTGTGTAGTCCCATACACTCTGCACTACAGATGGGGAACTTTTATTATGTACATGTTAGGGGCTGCCATAGCTTTGATCCACCAGCATGTGTTGGAGACTGAAGGTGGTGTGGAGGATGATGCACATGACCACCGCAGGCAACAGAGGAGGAGGAGAGTGTTTAGACCCAGGGTAACTTACCAGGGGCTACATGATCTGGAGATAGTAGAGCATTACAGGGTGGGAAGGGACACGTTACAGCAACTTGTGGAGCTGTGCCGGCCATGCCTCAGAGCCAGAACAAACAGAGAGGGACCCATCCCAGTGGATACAAAGGTATGTGTAAGCCTGAGAATATTAGCTACAGGTACCTTTCAAAGACCAACTGGGGATATCATGGGGATCTCACAGGTATCAGCATCCAGGGTACTACACCAATTCCTGGATGCCATGTTACCACATGCCAGTGAGAACATATACTTCCCCTGAACGTAGGAGGAGTTGGCCAGCAATATGCGTCTTTTCCACCATGTGACAGAATACCCAGAGGTAGTGGGTGCAATAGACTGCATGCACATACACATCAAGTCAACACCCAGTGAGCAGGGTAGGCGGTACATAAACCACAAGAGATACCCCTCCATCAACTGCCAGGTCATGTGCAATGCCCAGGGCATTATCATGGATGTGTGTGGTGGCAGCCCTGGAAGCTATCACGACTCCCACATCTGGCATGCCTCACAGCTGTATTGGTTATTTGTCAGGGGGGACATCCCAAATATCCACCTGGTGGGGGATGCTGGCTATGCACTGGAACCGTGGATGATGACTCCCATGAGAAATGCACACACCCATATACGAACACCATAATGAGGCACACGCACAAACCAGAATCATCATAGAGTGTGTGTTTGGGATGCTGAAATCATGGTTCTGTTGCTTGGACATAACTGGTGGAGCCTTGCAGTACTCTCCAGGCACATGTGCCCACATCTTCATAGTGTGTGCCATGCTACACAATATGGTCCTGCGGAAACAGCTGCAGCAGGGACAGAATGGTGAAGGCCCTCACAGCCCACCAGCATTGCCAAGGGCCCCACAGGCACAGAGGTACTCAGACCACAAACACCCTGAGCCAGCCCCAGTAGGCAGACGGAGGTGTGCCCAGTATGTCCATGCCTTGGCAAAGAGGGAACGTATAGCAGACACACTGAGTGTAGGCAGCTAGGGACTGACACCTTTCTCCACCTGCACACACAGTAAAAATGGATGGCACACACACAAGACTACCTGTAAATTGTCATGTATAGGCAGTCTACTGTGTGCATCCAACATAGGCAGCCCTCAACTATTGCACACACAACAGCCACTGGCATAAGGTAAGTCAACACCTGAACAGTAAATTAAGCTATAAGCATATGCAGATACTGTATGTATAGATTCATAGGTAGGTACTTGGCCAACTGCCAGAGGCCATTCATAAGGCCAGCCAAAATGTGTCAGCTTTTGCCACCCCATTGATTCATTAACTGTCCCTCTGTGGAGCAGAGTCAATGGCGGTATCCCTGGGGTGCATCTACTGTTCCCCATCCACCCTTCAAGGTTTCTCTTGCAGAGTGTTAGTGAGGGGCACTGTATAATGTAGTTAGGGATGTTGTTCCAAAGTATGGGGAGTGTTTATGACAGGAAGCTGCCCCTCCAGCATCTACCAGTTATTTTTGTGACAAGGTTCAGCTCACTACAGTGTGTGGCTCACTGTGACATGAATTCCCTTAGGTGGAGCATATCTATCAAGCCTGAGTTTGACATGGCTGTGTTGGCCAGCGGAGATCATCTCTGGGTAAATGAGATGCCACTGAGTAAAGCAGGAGTTTATTCAGCCTGGCTGCATAGGCCATATGTTGGAGGCCAGTATTCCCCTTGGTGAGGTACATTTGTGGACCCCCCAAGCTGTTGGACGTGTCCTCTGAGGTACATCCCACATGGGTTATTATACTCTATGATGGGTCTGATGAGTGATGAGTAAAGGGGCACTATAACCCCAGTATGTCTAGATGGGAATCCTTTAGTAATCAGATGGCCTACATAGAAGGATGTCCTAACTACTGTGGAGAGATGATTGTCAAAGGGGAGATCACTATCTACCTTAGTCCCCAGATACCTCATTACCTTGTCTGTATTAAAGTGGCTGCCACTTATGTGTTAATATGTGGGTACAAATTCCACAAAGGAATGACCATGCAGTTAGTGGCACTTGGCTGGAGGCTGTGTCGTTGACACCCTGTGACATTTTCTGTGAGGCCCCTTGAGGGATGTCCGTGTCAGCTGGACTATCAATCATGGCTCCCAGTTCACAGTCATTGCCAAACATGGTCTGCCATAGTCCACCTTTGTTTGTGTGTACCTGTGAGATGCAAATGCCAAACAGTAGGGCTCCCAGGACTGAGTTCTGTGGGACATTAGTCATGACTGTTCAAGAGTTTGACCTGGAGACCGCTAGTCTTACCATGTGGGTTCTGTGTGTAAGCCCGTTGGCAACCCAGCCTGTGATGTATGGGTGAATGTACAGGCTGGTGTGTTTATCAATAATACCTAAGTGGGGCATAGTGTCAAAAGCCTTGGTGAGGTCCAGGTAGTATGTGTGAACCACCTCCCACATCATCTAATGTCTTGGTGACTGTATGTAAGACATCAAACAGGTTCAGTAGGCATGAACTGCACTCAAACAAACTGAGCTGGGTTGGGTCACATGTTCAGAGGTTACCAATGTCATTGTTAATGAGTGCCATGAGGATGCGAACCATACCATTGCAGACCAGGCTAGTCAGGCTTATGGGGTGTTAGTTACCATGGTCAGTTGTGATTCCACCTTGATGGAGTGGAATAACCGTTGCCACTGTATAGGCATGTAGCCTGTGGAGCGGCTGAGGTAGGAATGCTTAATTAGGTGGGGGGCAGGTTGTCTTGTACAGTTTGCAAGATGCAGTCTGGGTCACCATCTGCCTCCATTGATTCTGTGTTCTGCTGTTAGAGTGGGCCATATCCACCCGTGTGTCTCTGATGGTTGGGATACTGTACCTTTCGGGTAGTGTTGTTGGCTCTTTAGGGGGTGTAGTATGCACCAAATGTATCTGCAAGGATGTTGGTGATATCAGTAGGGTCAGCATATTTTGTGCTATATTTTACCGGCACAGTGCAAATCTGTGTGTCACCACTTAGGTCCTTGGCATAGCCAAAGAAGGCTTTGTGGTTATCTTTCGAATCCTTGCGTATTGTCTTGCTGATGTTAGCCTTGGATGATGTCATGAGGGACCTACGTATCATACTAATAGTGGCCATGGATGTCTGCCCTTCGTGGGATTTGCTGTGTATCTGGAACACTGTCCTGCTTCTGTAGTATAGCCTGTTTATTGCACAGGTCCACCAGACCAGTGTCCTTGTCTAGGAGGAGTGAGTCTTGGTATACCAGTCATGGCATGATCCATACATCCGTGTAGGTGCTTATAGACTGCATTTGTAAATTTGTCTGAAACTTGAGCAGTATTTCCCCTTAGCGTGGGGGCTGTGAAACCCCCCCGCACCCCTGTCACTTGTAGTGTAAATTTAGCTGTAGGAAAGATATACACTGTGGTATTCGTGGGTGGGGGAGTTGCTAGGGTGTGGAACCGGTGAATAGTTCATGGTCAGATCTAACCAGTGACCAGTTAACCTCTGCAGTGGTGCACCTGTTGCCCATGTTGGTGATGGCGACATCTGGTAGTTTCCACCCCACATTAGGGAGGTTACCACCTGATACAGGCCATAAGAGGTGATACATTCCAGGAAGCGCTTGGCCTGGAAGTGAGCACCGGAGTACGTTTCCCAGTTAATGGTATGGTAGTTGACATCGACCAATGCCAGGGTGTGCGTTAGGACTGTCATGTTCTCCACTGTCTACAGGTAGGTGGAATGGAGGTCCTGGGTCATGGAGGGTGTTCCGCAGCAGGCCACATTCCACAATGCAGTTGTGGCTGATGTTAGCTGCACATAGATGATCACAGAGGTATCATGCTGCCCCACTAACCTGGAGGTGTAGGTATCCCTGATGAATATGGATACAACCCCTCCATGTCTGTCAGCCCATGTTCTGTTGCTGAAATGTGTGGTATGGGTTGTAGTCTGGTAGTTCTGGTGTGCTCTCAAGAGCCTTAAGACAGATTTCAGTTAATGCACAGATGTTGATGTTGTCCAGCCTGAGGAGTGTTGTGAGTGCATGCATCTTGTGATCACAACCCCTGGTGTTGAGTGGCATAATCCTCACTGAATCTGCTATTGTGCTGTTTACGGAGCTGGTATTCACCTTTGAGACTCTCCTAAATAAGACACCATGGGAGCGCCAATACCCTTGGCCAGTATTCCAAAGCCTATAAGGCTGACACATAGGCCGGTATGGTATCATTGCATGCATGTTCCCCATCTGTGCTTGTTTTTCATCTCCCCTGTAGGTAACCTACTGGTAAGCAATAGAAAGTTTTAAACTTATACACGTCTTCTAGCTTCCAAGATAGGCTTTTGGAGTGACTAAGTATCAGTGTTCTGTATGTTCTTGCTGTACTCAACTGTTTCCTGTCTACATGGTGATTTCTCACTGTATATTGTGATCTGAAGGTCTGTTTATTCACAAATTATGGCTGTGATGGCCTGCACATTAGAGGTTCACAGATAGCCTACTGCCTATCTGCCCAAGGGCAATTAGAAGCATAGCTACAGTGTGTTGGCCTTCCCCACACCATTGATGAAGTAACTGAGCCTCTGTCAAGCATAGCCAATGAAGCAATTCCAGGCAGAGTTGCTGGAGGCTGTTGAAGGGTTGTGGAGGGTGATAGGGGCACTTAGTGATCTAAACAGGGCATGTTAATGTGGCAATTCAACACCATTCAATTCCCCCACAGGTTTTGCAGCTATCAAATTGGACAGGCTCCCCCACCCCTTGGCTGTATGGTTCTGGGACACATGATCCCAGGGGTGTATAGTCTGTTACCCATTCACACAACAAGGTTTCCCTTGGAGTGTGTCAGTGAGGGGCTATGCTGAATGTAGTTAGGAATGTAATGTATTGTCTCATGGTACATTTGTTATATGTTGTTATTTCAAGAGTATGTGAAGCTCAGTGAGTTTGGGGGCATCCATCTTTTGCTTAGCCTAGCTTGCACATAGAAATCATCTAAATAGGAAATAGGCGGAAGCAACGTTAATGTCAACAGTGTAATGGTTCAGCATCCACATAGTATCTGTTCATTAGAAGTTACAATCCCGATAAAGGCAGGCATGTTTATCATGTGCAAAAGTATACCTTAACCACAGCTTGCATATATAGGTAGTAATCATCTGTATAATAAACATTCGAAACACCCATATAAACCCATGTGTGCTGGAGAGTACAGTCAACAGAGAATGTAATGTTATGTCAGCACATAGTGAGATGTTATGTCACTAACATGTATATATCCAGAGTAGTTAGCGCATGTGGCCATGTTTGCGCGCACAAGTTATACGTTGCAAAGTTTGTTTAACTATGTTTAACTGCTGCTATAATGTCACACAAACACTTTTAAACATGCTTACAACTGCTTAAATGAGCCTTATTCTGCAGTAAAAAACATTTGTAAAGCATCACAGGTGTCGAACCCTGGACCATGCACACTATAGTCATGAGACTTACCAATAAGCCATCCGAGGTGTACACGTGTTTCATGGTCTGGAGACTACACCTTATACCATATGCATTTCAGTGTAATGTTGACAAATGGGACAGTCACTTTGTGTACATACGTACAGTGCATTGTAATGTACTGTAGTTTGTGACCCAACTCATTCCAGTCTACATATGTATCACTGTTACAAACTAATATGAAATATATATATATATATATATATATATATATATATATATATATATATATATATATATATATATATATATATATATATATTATACAGTTACATCAATAGCCATATATATAAACATCTATGAACGCACTTTGTGACACAGAAGCACTCCAAAGGAATTGGAGTGTACACAAAATACATGCGGCTCTGGTATTATAACAATTAATATTAACCTAATTCACCATAGAAGGGGTGGTTGTTGTGTATGTGAAGATTGGGGAGGGGGAGGAATGATGGGTAATGCAATTATGCATTAGGGAGGTCCTGGGTCAGATGTCCAATAAGTGAACCGGAGGGGCAAACATGGAGTGTGGGGACAATATAAAAAAGACACAAAGCAAGAACCTTTCTCATTCATAATACTCCCTGTCATGTCAAATTGCAATACCTAATTTCACAAACAAATGAGCATTAACATGTATCAGACATGTACACCAAATGACTGTCACATTTGTTTTCAGTAGTGAGGAATGTCTGTAGTACAATGTATATTCTAAACACCATAGCATTTGTACATATCTCAGATGCCTTAGTGGTAATGTCAGTGATTGTGGTGTTCATGGTACTGGGTTCAAGACCTGCAAGGGCTGTTAGGTTATTTTGAGGGCCAGAATAAGGGCTTTTGGATGCAGGTGGATTAAAGCACTCTTAAGCAGTTGTAAGCGGGTTTCCACGTGTTTGCGCGATGGTAAGCGGCGCTGAAACATGGTAAACAGAGAAGCGCTTCACAAGTTTAACCATTGCTTAACATCGCGCAGACCATGGAAAAACCTGCTCACAACTGCATAAATGTGCATTATTCACACTTTCCCTACCAGTGCCTATTCTGAGACGTAAAATGATAGCACCTTCCAGGAGTAGAACTCTCAACCATGTACTCCATCCTCAGAGTAACCTAACACTAAACTACCTGGGATGTACCTATCCCAGCTGTTTATGCAGACAGGTTAAAACAAAAAAGGGAGGAATGTGTTGAAATAGGACAATCCACCATGCACCCAATTAAAGGTGTATGCTCATATATAGATATATAGATATATATCTATATAGCTATATATATATATATATATATATATATATATATATATATATAGAGAGAGAGAGAGAGAGATACATAGAGGCATGTCAATATATACAGGTCTACATATATATATATGTAGATATATAGATAGGTTTAAAAAATCTACACATCCATGGAGGTACAGATAAACATATGCAATAATGTATATATATCTATATACATATACACACACACACATATATATATATATATATATATATATATATATATATATATATATATATATACACACACACACACATATATATATATATATATATATATATATATATATATATATATATATACACACACACACATACATACTTGTCTGTAGACAGCATCTAAAGTGGTCATATCTGAGTATAACATGGACCATAGCAATCACACATTCTGCCCCCCCCAAACAATATGAACATAACATATGAAGAGTATATGCCAGTACACTATTACAAATATGTTCTATGGACACAGTCACCAACACAACTACAATGACTGCAAATATCCATGACAGAATTACACAGACAGCTTTCATTTTGCAAAACATTATTACATTCCGATATATTGCCAAAAGGATTCAAAGACTAACAGTACCTGCATGCTATGCAGGAAGCATTTCATAGTGCCTTGATGAATCAACCTGCAATTACCATAGTATTAGTCCACTAAGGGATAGGTGTTCACATAGGGAAAGAACACCCACACACATATAGACGTTGTATAAAAGAGGTATCTACACACCTGCATGTGCTATGTACTTCCACCAACATCTACCCCACAAATGAAATAATTACATCAGTACATACTGTCATACCATAACCAATTATGCAATTTCTGTACAACATCTGCTGAAACCTTAACATACTTGGACACAGACACACTAACATGGCCCTATGTGAAATAATTGCAGTTATACAATTGAACAGCTGCTGATGTAACAAGGTATGTTTGAACTAATCCCGTTTCCATTGGTTGAAAGGTTCATACACCAGGAAGTTTTACTGAGTACTGATTATCAGCACAGTATGATTCACAGTAACACCAAACTAAATATGTCTGGTAAGCACACTGTAAATTCCCTAACATTATATGCATAGCTATGCAGCCTTGAGCTGGTCAAACAACCTGGCCAGACTGAAACATATGCAGAAGTTTTAGGGACAGACAAACCCTGCACAAGTAGCAATGTTCAGAAATATAACAGCAGTACTCACATGTAGACCAAATCCTCTAGGCATTGCACACAATATATTACTGTTCGTCTCCATACAGCTGTTGCAGCAGATTCCAAAGAAAACTTCCATGCTGTCTTCCTCACAAGTAAGGCAAAGGGACAATGCCCAAATGGAGTACTCAGTTATACTCCACTGTAGCCATGGTATTGGCTAAGGCAGTAGCAGCACAGCTGATGTGCATGTAATTAGCTACTTAGGAACACCAATTGGTCATCGGGATAGCACATGTTACTGATCTGTGACTATAAAAGGTTGCCTTGTCACACATTCAAACCATCTTTATCTACCTGTAGGACAGTACAAAACACTGAGGACGAACCAAAAATGAGTATTATACTAGTTAATAACACCTCCAATTACTAAGATGGCATGTATAACATCTATTATGTCTGTGTATGTAGTATCTGTACTGTAAGAATTACAGTGTAATCAATTCATGTAGTGGAAATAGCTATCTTGTAGCGATGTATTGCTGAGCAGTAGTAATGCTTGTAGTATTCTATGTGTGTACTGCTGTAGGTCACACTGCACACTACGCATACACCACAAGGGATGATATGGGCTTGGAACCAACCAATTCGCTTCCTGCCACTGTCAGTGTCAGGATTGGTCCAACAATTATGTGCTATAACAGGGGATAGTATATGTCGATATATTGTAACAGTCGACATATGTATGGGTGTATAAGTAAGATGAACATGTTAAAGGTGGGCTTACTGTGCAAATATGGTGTGCATTGTGGGATATTGTGCCAATAACTGTGTAATGTACAGTATTCTAGGCAGATTTGTATTCTATTCTACATAGCAGCTCTGTTATGTTATGCAAACAGTAGTTATGTCTATTGGCAATTACAATGCTCAATGACAGGATACATAGCATTGGTATTCATCTGACAGGTTAGCAGCATGATAGCAAAGATATTTGGAAGAGCCAGGTGACTATCCATGCACATACCACATGTAATATCCACCTCTCTATTATCGTTTGCAAGCAATAACAGCTGTGCATATGTACTTGTTATGCAAATGTGTAGTGACCCTTGTTACAGGGCTGGGTCAAATGGCTATGTGCGCACCTACATAAAGTGGATATTGAGAGTACAGACACATTGGTTGAACTACCAGGTTTGTGTAGCCCAACCTCTCATTGCCAACCTAACAGCCGCCTGCACATACTGTATGGAAGGCAGTGCACAGCACTGGTAATGAAACAGGTTGCATATCTACTTTAACTCCAGTGTAACATCTGCAGTAGGAGTGTAAGATGTAGTAGACAGCTGCCCATGTGTAATAGCCGCATCATAGGTGATGGCTCACACTATCTGATTATATCCTGATCATGTTGATAGTGGCATTAAAGTCTATTGATACATGACTCTTTTTGGAGAGTGGGTGTCTGTGCCCAACAGAGCTCATGGTACTGGTGGATATGTGAGTATATACCCAGAGAAGGAAACAGACCTGTAGACACCTGCATCATTTGTATTCAACTAACAGGATGTGATGTGCTCCTCAGAGGAGGATTGCTGCTAAAGGTAGCTACAATGTTTCCATAATAGCCAGTGTTGTCACTTCCATAACACAAATATTTACATGTGAGCATCACTGTTTAAAACATCTTCATAGGCAATACATAAACTAAATACAGTACTTGGTACTTGTAGTACTGACTGCTCATACAGGCATGTCCACTAGTCAGCTACTGGTGTTTACTAATGTCACCTTTGTGTATGTGACCATCCTGGGGGAATGTAATCTCAATGCCATGTACACTGCCAGACCCACCTAGCACCACGCCCCACACATTGTTTGGGATGCAGCTACAGGGGTAAGCTGGAAGGCAGTCCAGTCTACAGCCATGACTGGACTGGACAGTCATGAGGTGTAGGTTAACACATGCAGCTCATCAACACAACCAGCACATACCCTTACCAGTACACAGTAAGGAAACCCACACACACTACCCAAAATCATGCACATTCACAGATGCGTCTAAGTATCTGGCCAAACAAGTGACCCCCCAAGCAGGAAGAGACAGACACTGAAATACACAAACTGTATGACATAGTTTGCATAATTGTGCCATACCTCTGAACACATGACTGGAAACATGCTCAACAGTACTCATTTGTGAATGCAAACTCTAGCACTATGTTACACACCAACCTATACGAGGGCATACATACTGTCAGCTGCCAGTCTGCCATGATTAGCCACCTACTCATACACTCAGACCACCTTTTGAACTATACACATGGCTCTGGCATTTTCCATGTTGTTGTGCAGGACCTGTGATGCAGTAGCCTGGACTGCATGGAAACACATGTAGGAACTGTCAGGTCTTGTAGCCCATGCAGGTATGTCCCAAGGCCTGGGCAGCATTCTGCCATTGGCCAGAATGATACTGCAGTACAGGGACAAAAGAATTGTATTCCACAATTGTCTAGTGTAGTGGTGCATGTCAAAGGGTATCTAGTATCTGTCATCCTGGGATAACATGGTTGACAGACCATGATGCTTTGCCAGACAGGGCCTGCACCTGTCATCCCTGGGAATCTGGATACTGCCTAGGGCTCATGCTTCCCCTATAGTGCCTTCATGCATGGTTCAAGGGAAGGTCCACTGCTGTTACAGGGACAGCCATGCAATAAACTGCGGGTCTCGCTAAACTATGATACATGTCAGAAACACTATATCGACACACATATGTCAATCCCTAACATGGAGAACATATCTGTGCAGTGGCTGAGATATGTTTCAATGCTCTGGAAAGCACACCTGCATGACCATGTTATAATACATACCTCACCTCTTGCCCATTATCCTTTATTGGAACATACGGACCGCAGGTATGTCCATATTTCTGAAGGATATGTACACCCACACACTAATTGCACTTGCATAACATCAGATGCATTATGCTGAGCAACTATCTTTGTGCCAAAGTTGAATTCAAAATGCACCTTGAGACATATCACCCACCAGGCCGTGGACTTCCCAACTGTCATAATGTGCTGGAATGGGGAAGATTACATCTGAGACAGAACCATAATAATGGCTACTCTCAACTATTCCATTATGAACTGGGAAGACTCCTCATGTACCAACACCTGCGCTCAATGCATGTTGGATTCCATCGACCCCCTAACCTGGATCACAGTAGTCACACAAACAGGGCTAACAGTATGCTACACATAGTTAGTCTCCAATGCCAATGTTATGTTTCCTAAGAGCAGAGTGGTGAGTGCCATGGCACCCATGCAGATGGACAATGCATCTGCAAATGCTGAATCCTACACAAATGAACCTTAAGCAGTCAAATATGTGGAGTGATTGTGTCATTGAAACAGAATCATGATTCAACCCAACACAAACAAGTAGGCAAACTGGTGGTACCATGCTTTAAACTGTACCACAGAAGGTAGTAACTGTTGCAAGAGTGAACACACATGAGTGTAGGTGATCCCTGGTCAGCTTTAGTAAGATGCAGATACACCATATAAAACCACGCAAAGCTACTGTGAAACTAATCAGCCACATATTATGAGGCCCAGCACAAAGCATTCTATAGCTGTGTCATTAATCGTAATGGCAACAACAAGACCTGCTGTGCTACACAGCACTATGGCATGGGAAGTACTGCACCTACAGAAATAGCACCCTTTCATCCAGATAGGGTCTTGGAGAACCTTAACCTACTCCAACCTCCCCCCCCACCCCTAACAGGTACACTTAGTAATATATCCATGTGCACTACAGGGCCCCTGTACTAACGACTATGCAGGTACAAGCTGCACTCTCTAAAGCCATACATACAGCTTTCATGGGACCTGTCAACATCCCAGGGTGTATCCTACACAAATGTAAGAACATTCAGCTATCCACATACACATCATGTTCAATCATAGCTCCATGTCAGGCTGTGTACACACCGAATGGTGCACAGCAACAGTTATCACACCCCACAAAGGGGGAGACACCATTGATAATGGGACATAGTGCACAACAACCGTGCTGAGTCTGGTCTGTATGGCCATGAACCATGGTCAACGTATTTGATGTACTCGGTACAGATGTAGATGACAGTAGGGTTGATTCACACTGCATATCATGACCTTGCCAGGTCGTAGGACACCATCACCCATACTGTGTTCCAGCTACACTCAGTAAACTAGGTGTATATTCCTATGTCACAGGAGTGGTTGGCAACTGGACTGCTGGCAGAACCAACACTACAGAAGGTGTCTGACTAATACATGCACATCAAACCAGTGCCAGCCACAGTAATACAGGGGTCATTCCTGGTACTCCCCCTCTTTGTTATCTATACCACACAGACTAACACAGAAGGCATCAGCCTATAGATGTTTGCAAATGACTATGAACTAGGAACAATAGTCGACTCAGTGTGTGCTGCGTTCAACATACAGAAGGGCCTCAGTGTGCCAGATGTGTGGTGTGTGATGTATGGCCACAATCTGACAGCTAAGTATTGCATTGTCATCCTCTATGTTACAAACCCTGTACCCATTAACTACCACCTAGGCAGCGGTTAACATAATGGCAACTGTGTGTATGGGATGCAGCTGGACAGTACTTCCCTTTGATAGTTACATCACCACAAAAGACAGGTAGTCATATGTGGCACCCCTAATTATGACAGGGTGCCATCCCGGAATATAGAGATAACTACTCAGCCTCAGCCATATTCAACACCCATGTGACCCATAATAGATCACATATTTCCTTTAAGGGTTATTGCCCATGTGTAGATGGCCTACACTGCCCTTCCCAATCCCTAGCTGCACTATGTAGCATGCAGCCTACCCTGAATAAAGCCATGTCCAACCCAGAGATGTTGGACATGCTACACTTAACACATCTTGATCCCAAATAAACACATACGTCATGGACATCCACCTTTCTAGTACAAGGATCACAACATGCCTGACAGATCTCTGTCCCATACACTTAACATACTCTTGCCATACTATGCATCTCTGTCCAGCGAAGCTGCACATCACCCCTCTCTGTGACATGGTGTGATGACCGCATGCCAAATATATCAGTAACCATGTGTATCAGTTCTGTGGCACTGCTTAAACTGGCCACTGAAACTTACCTGTCTGTTGCCTACAGCTAGGTAACCTGTCTGCCTAGGCTCATAAATGGCCCAGGGCATATAGCCTACTAGATCACTATGACCATACATGCTATAGTTGATATCCAACCCTGCAAATACCATCAGGCTAGCTATTGTCCCATGTGTTACACATGTGCAACACAGGCAATACATGGCAGGATGCTACACAGCTGTACAGTGCCATGTAGATGTATATGGCAAAACACATACATGCTTGCAAGTCTGCAGGGTCACAGGTCATGTCCCTAACGGCTATGTATGACTATATATGTGACATATACACAGCATTAAGGTTGATTGCATTAATGTGAACACATCCAGGCATGTGCTGATAGGTAAAGACACCACTACAGGCAAACAGACATGCCCACATCAAGACAACATCCACATGGTGTATGAGCAATGTCATCACATGACACACACATATATGGTGATAACATCACATCACCAGTAGGTGTCAAATGTGTGTGACTTATACATGTCAGTGGTGTTAGTGTCATGTAGATTTGCAAAGACGTATTTGTAATCTTAATAAATGTGATACACATGTATGTTCAGCTGTACTGCTGTACTTCTCTGTGAGTTACTGTGACCTGTCTCCATCATTATGTCTTCCAGGTATGCCATGTAGCAGACTGCCGGCATACAGCTGCTTGGAGGATGAGGTCATCATCCCATACCTCCTCGACAACTACACAATGCTCTTCAGCCATGTGCCACAGGATGCACAGCAGCGGGATGCCCTGTGGGAGGAACTCTGCAGGAGGGTAAATGATGTTGGCAGTCACAATCGCACCTATCAGCAGGTGCACTGACACTGCACTGACCTGATAAGATGGGCGAAACAGCGTGCTAATGCAATCACCAGGGAACAAGGTGCAACAGGTGGGGGGCCACTCACCCAGCCCCCACTCACATGAACTGAGGAGCTACTGGCCAACCTGGGGACACCTGCAGACCTCCATCCACAAGCTTTAGCTGGTATTGTGGAGGTGGGTGTCTCTCAACCACCAGCCTGGAGTTGCCTGGTAAGTCACTACTGCACATAAAACACAACTATATTTCACATAGTTACATGTGTTACTGTACAATATGTAATGTAACATCATATGCAAGGCATGTATGCACACATGCCACATACTATAGTCTGCTACTCTATGTATGCACAGATGTGCATACTCCATAGTATAGTGTATTGTACTGGCTTATGTGCTAACATGGACATTGCACCCTGTAGCTATCACACAGGTGTGGATAATGATCTTACTGCTGTGACACTCCTGTTTAGGTACCTCTGGCATTTTGCAGCAACAGCAGCCTGTGTCAGGTGAGATTGTTATTATTTACCAGGCTTGATAATGCATGGAACATATTAATTGCATGCTATCTGCCATAACACACATACACATAATGTATGGTGGTCCTGTTAATGGACACTAGTCAGACCTGCAATGCATCACACTGTTTACCTATGTGAAACAATTGAAGACTATATGAAACACCTACACTAAACCTTCCAAACTGTCATTGCCAGATGTGTGGACAACAGTGAATACAATGGTGGAGGTGTGTTCCACTGTAGGGACAGGTACTACATATCAGCATTACACATGTTGGGAATACAAACAGTACTGTACAGAGAGCATATGTGTGCACACAGTCTAAATGTGTTGGAGCTGGAGTATGACTGGCCCACAGGATACACCCTTGTGGAGTATACCCTTGCTATGAATGTCACACAATGTCATGTGCTATCAGACATGTCCATGACATGTAGTGGGCTGACTGCAACACTGCTCAACTATCCTGCAAAACATGTCTCACATCCCATACATACCACCCTTTGTCTGCATAACCCTGTCCTCAGTGGAGCATATGACATCTATGGGTGTATGTCATATGGGATAACACTGACATGTGAAATAAGATGGCCATCACAACCATTGGACTGAACATGTGTACACATGGCCATGGAGGATGGCCAGAGACATGAAGCAACACACACAGTAGAAGTGATGTACATGTGTGTACACCCTGTTGTACATTGGCTCGACACAATACAACTATGGCCTTTGTGTAATGGTGATATTGCAGATGTGAAACACTAAACATCATACAGGCCTGTGCACAGCTTGTGTAGGCATAACATGAAACCACCACATAACATGTCTTGAACATCTTGAGTGTGTCACAACATGGAAGCATTCACCTATACAGTATCCAAATGCATACATGTGTTGCACAACATACACATACATCCACATCAAGCCACAGATACAGTACATTAACCTTGCTGGTGTCAGACATCACTGTCATGCCTGCTCCTCATGTGTGTGAGGTACACAGATGGCATGTGGGACATAGAGTACTGCTAAGTTAGCCATGTGTGGGCATAGTTGCCAGGCATCAGTTATATGGTTGCAGATGTGCAGGGGTGTCATCTGTATACCCTTCTGTGACCTGTGTCACACATTCCACATTAGGGTTTATTGTGTATACACCTCAGTGACGTGGGTAACATTCCACATTAGATATGTATTGTATGTGAACATAGTCATGGCTATGAATTGTGTCAATAGCTCACACTGTTGTGAAGCCACATGATGGCCTGCAATAGCTATGCACATCAGATCAATGTGCAGTATGTCCCTGCATTTTTGTAGGGTGGACAGACAACATTACATCAGATGAATGCCCATGTTAGTATAACACATCCCTGCATTGGGACACCATTACCATACTGTAGATTGGAAAGGACACCATTGTGTTACACATGTATGCATGCCATTCAATACATCAGCAGAAGACATGTACTACTACATGTGATTGGCAAGGTCATATGCCACATGGCAGGCTGGTGTACTGTAAACCTGTGCTGGTCTGTGGCACCATTGCAAAGTAGGGACAGCCATGTCAAATATGTGTGTACAGCCACATGCACAATGTCTACACTCAGCTCAGGAGTAGGCAGAATAATGTTGAACAGACATGCACTGCTTTGGGGGAGATATGCAAGCTAGGGCTCAGGCAAACATAGCATGCAGTCGACATACCCTACTCCTCATGTCCTCACACATAGGGGTGGTGGCCAACACAAAACATCAGTGGCAGATGTACAAAGGTCAACGATGGTCTGTTAACATGTGGTGTATGTTGCACACACCATGGCAGTGTGGTCCAATGGTGCAAAGTGCATGCATTGTGTTGCAGGTATGGGGCATAGGCTACTAACACAAATGGTGCAATACAGGTATGTATGCTAACCACCGCTATAATTGTGTAAGGTGCATGCCGTCTGCTATAACACATGCATGCTGTTGTGTGTAACTCAGGGATGTATGCTAACTACCACTATAATTGTCTAAGCTGAAACTATAATTGTCTAAGCTGAATGCCATTTGCCATATCACCTGCAAGTAGCATGTGTGTCTGTGTGTGTGTGTGTGTGTGTGTGTGTCTGTGTGTGTGTGTGTCTGTGTGTGTGTCTGTGTGTGTGTCTGTGTGTGTGTGTCTCTGTGTGTGTCTGTGTGTGTGTGTGTGTGTCTGTGTGTGTGTGTGTGTGTGTGTGTGTGTGTGTGTGTGTGTGTGTGTGTGTGTGTGTGTGTGTGTGTGTGTGTGTGTGTGTGTGTGTGTGTGTGTGTGTGTGTGTGTGTGTGTGTGTGTCTGTGTGTGTGTGTGTGTCTGTGTGTGTGTGTCTCTGTGTGTGTGTGTGTGTGTGTGTGTGTGTGTGTGTGTGTGTGTGTGTCTCTGTGTGTGTGTCTGTGTGTGTCTGTGTCTGTCTGTGTGTCCCTGTCTGTGTGTGTCTCCATCTGTCTGTGTGTGTCTGTGTGTCTCTGTCTGTCTGTGTGTGTCTCCATCTGTCTGTGTATGTGTGCCACTTTCTGTCTGTGTCTCTGTCTGTCTGTGTGTGTGTCTGTCTGTCTGTGTGTGTCTCTGGTATAACTTGTAATGTACAGTTTTTGTCTTCCCCTCACAGGTGTTGATGTAGGTGTTTTTGCCCTCCTGCGGTCCACCCCTGATGTTAGTGTCCCCACAGACTCTAGCAGAGATGATGATAGTATGATTGAGGCACAGGCAGGGTTGTCACTGGCTAAATCTGTGCCATAGCTGTACTCAGTCGCATATCGCTTACTCAGAGGTAATCTCTGCCTGACTTACAAAGCCATGTCTAAAGAGAATTGATGGACATGCTCCACCTAAAAAAAATCCAACTTACTGCGCCACTCGCTCTACTGAGCTAAACCTCACCACAACAATAAATAGAACATGCTGGAGGGATAGACTTACTGTCAGACTCCTCCATGCTTTGGAAAAAAAATAACTACATTAGGTAGATCCTCTCTCTCAACACTCAAGAGAGAAACCCTTGACGAGTGGATGGGTAACAGAAAATACACCCCTGGGATCACATCATTGGCTCTTCTTGACAGAGGCTCAGTTAATCAATCAATGGGGCAGTGAAAGCTGACACACTCGGGCTAGGCTTATAAATGCCCTCGGGCAGATAGCCTAGTACCTGCCTATTAACCTATGACCCTACCTATGGTTGCCATTCCACCTGTCTCCCCCTCATCCTCACACACATTTTCCCTACCTGCACATACTTCATCACCACTGGCTATAGAAGAAGGACAGTTGGCGGGTGGTAGCATGGAAGAGGGAAGTGTGGTGACTATGGAAGGTGTGCCTGCTCACCATGATCCCAGTCAACAGACTGGTGATGTCCCACACAGGCATGTGCCCAGTGCTGCTCGTAGGAGGGCCACTGGTGAACATGCCCCTGTGAGACAAAGCACATCAGCTGGAGTCACCAGACACATGTTTCGGGCTGTAATGAAGGCACAGGCACATGCTGAGCGGCACAACAGAGAAGGTCTGAGGCTTCAGAGGGCTGCTGTCCATTCATTAACTGACAACATCCAGGCACTTGCAAATGCTCACCATCATCTTGCAGATGTTTTGGATGGATGATTGGGTGATGTGGGAGTCCTTGACCATGGCATGTCAATCCTCGAGTGTGGAATGTCTGTGCTGGAACATCTGGTGGGAGTGAGGTGTTGGGCACGTGGATGTAGGTCAGCTACATCACCTGTTGAAGGTCTACGGGAACATGCTACTGCACATGCCCGCTGCCATAGTGGCAGTAGCAGCAGCAGTGCTGCTGGTGCTGTGCAGTCCACACCAGGACACAGCAGGCCACATGCACATGGTCCTGGATGGTCCCAACAGGGACACAATTCCAGTAGACATGTGTCATCAGACGGTACCCAATCTGGACCTCTGCCTGGTAGTGCTAATGCAATCCCTGGCAGGTGCAGATCACGTGGCCATGGCCGGACACAGTGAACTTTGAAACCTGCTTTGTACAGTCTGCAGCTGTCAATAATACCTCTGTTTAGGCCAGCCACATGCCAGACCTGTGTGCATGCATACACGCACACTGGAAACAATTGAAGGGCACCACAACACACACTCGCATAACATCCACACATGCTCGATGATATCACAGGCCCTAACACACACACATAATGTCATCCAATGGCACAGCCTAGGCCTCTGGCAAACATTATCACCCTGTGCATATGATGATGCCTGTGGAGCATCGCTGTCATCCACACCATCGGTGCAAGGATATGTTCATATGGTCTGATGCACAGTGTGAAAATAGCAGGTAGACAATTGTAGATTAATATTGTTGAGTAGTGTTGACAGGCAGCAGACATACCATGTATTGCAGTTTTAGAATGCATTTTGTACATTTGACAGTATGTATCATGTGTAACAACACTAACAGCATGTTGATCTTGACATTCTGCCTTCCTCTTTCAGGTGTAGTTGCATGTGCCGGGGGATGTCAGTGTTTGTGGGTGTCCCATATGTACATGTTGACTACCCACAGGTCAGTATGACAATACCTGCATGCACTTTGTAGCTTCCACATCACAGTTATATTCTCCCATGTTTCAATTATGTTTACTGTTCTAATGATCCAAGAGCATGATAGCTATGTAGTAAGCTACTATGTTCTGAGCCGTCACATCCATAGTGGGTGACATCACAAGTATAGTTACATGGAGCGGGGAGGGGGTAAAAGAGTGGTATGCTGGATGACAAGGGTAAAGGCCAGTGGAAATAGTGGCTTCTCATTGGGAAGCAGTAATACCCACTGCCATGACAGCATGCAAACACATACACACCCACAAACTCAGGGATTCACAGACACAGAAACATACACTCTGACACACACACACACACACACACACACACACACACACACACACACACACACACACACAGTTGCCAGTGTTTGGATGAGAACCCCTGCCTATGTGCATATCATCATTATAGTACTATGCAATTACAAGACGTGCCACAGAGAGTACACATGTACAGGTAGTTGGAATGGCCAAAGATGGAAGACATCGACAGGGATACTACAGTGCAGTGAGTGTATGTGGGGAGGGGGGGTCCATCAGTAGGCTATGTAACAACAGGTCACACCCCAGGGTGTACATGTTAACAGGTGGTTAGTATGCCTGTCTACGATTGATGATATCAACAGGGATGCTAGATTGCATTGAGTGGATGGGGAGAGGGGGCACTAACATTTCACTATGGAAAAATACAGCCTCACTCAAGGAACCAGGCAGCCATACACATGGACAGCCACACACACACACACACACACACACACACACACACACACACACACACACACACACACACACACACACACACACTGGCATTCACAAAGATATACACCTATGTCACACACATACAGACACTTTACATGTGTGAGGTTTAACCACCTGCCTATGCCTTTCTTTCTACACTTCCCTCTGTACTGGTGTCAACAACAGTGTTCAGGAGAGTGATAACATGTGGGATGTATTCTCAGCCATACGTGACATATATGGACACACACCCACACATGCCAGTACTGTGAATCAAACACCTGCCTATCTCATGATAGGTACTACAGAAGTACAGCACTATCACATCTGGTACAATGCTTACTGACTCTTTCCTTTGACAACTGTACTGATATATGCACAATATATGCACAGGGGAGGTATTACTGTTACAGGTGTCATGAGGTTTGCCTTCAGTGTCACCCTTACAACATTCTACATTGTCTGTCTTCCACTTCAATTAAGAAAACCTGACCTTAGCAGGTATTGTAGGACTGGTTGTAACACACCAGTGAGCTGTCCTCAGTAATCATTCATCTGCAAAGAAGCCCCACCACTTAGTAGTCATGCCCAAACATCTGTCCATACCTCATGTATGGCTTACTGTACTTGGAGCATATCACCATATGCAGTTGGTAATCTTGAGGCTGTATTGCGACAGCATGATGTACTAAGACAAGTCACCTTCAGACATCAGACACTGCACACACATGGAATCTACACAAACAGCAATACATGTACACATATGAGGGTCACATCAGTACGTGCACTAGCAGGTCAAGAGGATACATTCCACACCTTCCCTCGCCATGTGTGAAACATAGCCAAGCATTACACCATAATGGATGTTGTATTCATTTACTGATAGGACACCACCACTTTCACAGAGTAGCCAAGTGTACATATATTACAACTGCACATAGTGTGAGACACACAGCATTATTCCATGTCATGCTCCTACAGACTGTTACTTGACAGTGCCATGGTGAAGCCAGAGCACTGTAATGGTCAACAGTGAGCACATCATATTTGCCACACACACCTCATCTGTACTGGAAGAGTGCCAGCAATGTGCTCTGTTAGAGCTAGGTAGTACACTCATTCAAGCATGTGCGAGGTCTGTGGCTTGTAAACATCTCACCTCAGCATGTACTCGTTATTGTGGTACTAAGGCTAATGTCCAGACAGCACACAACATGCATGTCTTGCAATTGTTGAAATGGGGTATATGTAGGTGCTGTGGCCACACATGGCTGTACATGTCATGAACATATCACCTATGACTACTCAGGAACATACAGAGCAGAGCTGGATTTCCCTGAGTCTGTCAATACAGGCCTTGTGTAGGTCCTATGGTCCTGTTATTTTGGTATGTTTGTAGGCATTGCATTAGGTGGACATGTCTAAAGACATACACGCCACATGGATTGTTGTATGATATGATAGGTGTCATGGATGACCAGTAGAGAGGGGATATTACCTCTGTCAACATAGATATTGAACCTTATGTACTGTTAGCATGCTATCTGCCATGTGCATGTGTGTAATGACTGTAGCCACCTGTATGTAGAAAGGAAAACAAAAGCTATGGTAATGTAATTTATGTTGTATGAGTGTGGGATGTACATATCCAGGGCAGGTACGGTTAGGTCATATCCAACCATGAGGGTGTTGTTTACTGGTGTACAGCAACAGTCGACCGTGTTAATGCAGACAACATCTGAGGGACCCTGGTATGTGTACAACTGAGCTGGTTACAAACAGTGGTATTATTGCATTGCATAACACAATATGCAGCTGTGCCTGTACATGGGTACTTTGCACAGTTGAAGAAGGTCTAGGTACAGTCCACCAATCAAGGGTTATCTGGTAGTCTACCATACTATGTCATACCACATATGGATGTGTGTTGGTAGTCTGGGAACAAGGTGATGGATGTATATCAGTATACAACCTAGAATGCAGCATTTGCCACTGTCACCTGTACCTGACTCATCGGTGATGCGTTATGTCGGAGTAGTGGTCTTTACATGTGAGTAGCCTTTATGAATATGTGTATACCACCACCTGGAATGTTCCATACCACTGTTATAGCCCACATGTCTCGATCTGAGTTATATGGTGGTAGTGCAATTGTGCACTACAGAGCTTTCAGCCAGGTGTTCCTCACTGCACAGATGTCAGTATTCCTCATTGCAGGTTCTACATTGAGCAAATGTATTACTAAAGCCACACATCTAGCACTGGTTAGCATAAGCATCCAATAAAACTGTCATGTAGGTGTCACGGTGTTACTTCTGTGTGTAGGACATTTGCCTTGGAATGCGGCTATATGGGTAAATGCGACCTAGGTATTATCCACACACACGTGTAACATGGATGCATGTGCTCTGTGTTGAAGGCTCGTCGTTTGGTCATGACAGCCCGGAATGACAGACACTGGACAACCTCATAATAACAACAGGACATTGGCTCACTGATTTGGTCTAGAAGTTGCCACCCATACTATGACATCAATGCTCGTGGCATTAATGTGCTTGGTAGCAAATGCCTCATGTAAGGTGACGGACAGCAGCAGAACTTGTGTATATGACCAATGTGAGATATACTTAGGGTAGCAGTCCTGCTAATAATGACAACTACTAACACAGCCGGGAGAGGTCACCTTGACACCTGCACCTCAGTACCATTACACAAGGTGGCTCACACATTATGCTTGCACATGCCACTGTTCCACGTATAATGCCACTGTCCACAACCTGCTATCAATGTATGCCTTTCAGGGCAGCAAGGTGTGGGACACAAGCTGTAGGTAGCATCCACGCGTGCTTCCCATGTAACCTATTGTCTGTCATGTCCACACATGCATGAATGTGAATACATAACATATATATGTCAGTACTTCATGTACATGTATGCTTGTGCATCACACAGCACAGACACAGATATATCATTTAAGGGCCACATACATGTATCAGGTAGTAAACCAGTATGATGTGCATATATACTGACAGGTAAGATGTACCTAGCGGTAAACTTGTGTGTTTACAATAGCGGTCCATTACAACATGTTCTGTACATGTAAGTGTTGGAGCATGCACACTGTGGCCTTCAGTGGTTAGAATCGGAGTGCATCCCAAACAGCCCTGTGCTACTAAGTATATGAGCATACCTACTGCCACCTTGTGTAATTTGAGTCAGTGAATCCATCAATCCCTTTGTTACTCCCACTGCCACCTTGTGTAATTTGAGTCAGTGCATCCAACAAGCCCTTTGTTACTAAGTGTATGAGCATGCCCAGTATAACCTTGTGTAGTTGTAGTCATAGTGCATCCCAAATGGCCTTGTGCTACTGAGTGTATGAGCATGCCCACTGTAACCCTGTATAGTGATAGTAGTTGTCCATTCAGCAGATGGCCATACGCC